>NC_133533.1:61746724-61906806 GCF_048544455.1 Silene latifolia | reverse complement strand
AAGAGAATAAGGAAAAATGAAAAAAAAGGAAGGAGTTTAACAGATAAAGGAGAATAGCTAAGACAAACGGTTCACCATAATCATCTGGTCGAGTAATCTAGGTCCCAGGTCAATGCAGTACGGTCTAAGGGGTAGCGAACGTCACCTTTCGGTCCTTAATTCACCCTAAAGTGTAAACAGTTTAACTTTCGCCCTCGCTGCAATGCTCTATTGTTCGCTACTAGTCTGCCTCTTCCAACCTTTCGGTCCAGGTCAAGGTCCACTAAAAATAAGGGTCTAACTGCGTCGACTCAATTAGGCAATTACAATTAATTGTAGCATTTAAACAACAAAGACGGCACTATCATTAACCTAGTAAATCGATTACTCTCCCTTCAAATCATGGATCCCTTATAGTCTTAGCAAGGGAAATTTAGCTACTCATGACTGTCGGGTTAACAATCACAATAACCAAGCAATTAAAACTAAGCATGGTGATAATACTACGGGGAAACCGATTGAACAATTATAAAGCAAAGAGAAAAATGATTTAAAAGCAGTAAATACGATTAAGAAATAAAACTAGATTGATAATACCGAATCCGAGTAGCAAAGTAGAGAATAGAAACCCAAAGAACAATGACAGAAGTAGCAGTCGAAATGTACGTAGTGAAGAGGGATGCGAGTAACGTGATGTTCCCCTCAGTCTTATACTAGAAAATCCTCTTAAACCTAATCTATGGACTAATTACAAAGCCCATAAAAGATTAGGCGGAAATAAGCTGAAGGCACACGAAACCCCTCGATCGAGTAGACAGATTACTCGATCGAACGCAAATCACTCGATCGAGCTAGAACACCCTCTCGATCGAGCACTGCTGCAGAACTTCCTCGATCGACTCCTTAAACTGGTCGATCGACCAGCCTTGAGTGTGTAGAGCATTCGATCGAGCAGTAGACCACTCGATCGAGCTACATAGGCACGTCAGACCTTGGATTGGTTTCCAAACTCAGCTCATACGTCTTCCAAATGTTAGATTTCCAAGCTCCAGCTCCTACTTTCCATGAATGCATGCAATTGGGACAGTTAAGGCTCGATTTAGCTTCTCTTCAGTCAATGCCTGCAAATTACAATAAACGGACCAAAGTAGAATATTCGGGGGCATTTGTAGCCAGATGCTACATAAAAAAGCACAGAAATACGTGTAAAAATGAGGTGAAAACCTTATATAAAAGACACGCATCAGTGGTGCTGGTAGTCGTGGTGGCAGCAGTTTCGTTATCAGTGGTAGTGGCGGTGGTGGGTGCAACGAGGATGGTGGCGGCAGTGGATACACAAAATATTACCCCACATACACACGGTATTAATACAGGATACATGTGTATCCGGCAGTATAACCATGTGTATCTGGTATAAATATGATATGTATCCGGAAGTATGAACTTGTGTATCCAGAACTATTATAATGTGTATCTTGCTTTAATGTCATGTGTATCCGCAAAAAATTTAAAATGTATCCGCAAAAAATATAAAACGTATCCGAGAGTTAGTGTTAAAACTTGTAACAATTTCCACGAAGTGTATCCGCTAATAATATAAAATGTGTCCGCAAAAAATATAAAATGTATCTCGGAGCTAGTCTTAAAACTTCCAAAACAATTAGTGTTAAAAAAGTGTAAAAGTGCATCCTTAATAAAGAGTGTATATGGTAAGTTAATAAAATGTATCTGGAAGAAAAAAAGTATTAATAAGCTAGTTTTTACGGTTCGCACTATAACTTAGGTCTTGTTACTATAGATACACATTTGACACTTACTGAATACACATGCTACTTTTATTGGATACACAAATTGATTCATGTATCCACTAGAAATAAGCCTCTACAACTCCCAATAATACCATGTTAATCCCTTTAATCATTTATTGTTATCAGAAAATTATATAACAATGACGCTATTATATGAAAAATTATGGTGGTCGTATTGGTGAGTGTTCTGGTGACTGTGACACTCCTTTATGCTATGTTCATAGCTATATATTTTACCCTAGGTACACATCTCTTACCTACAACATACACATGCTTCTTTTACCGGTTACGCAAATCGATTCATGTATCTGTTAGCAATAGGTTGTGCATGTCGCAACATTATATTAATGTTTTTCTGAGTTATGCTGTGTCAGAATTCAGTAGAATCTCACGTGGTCTTTGTTACCACAGATACACATTTGTCACTTACTGAATACACATAGGGCCTTTCTACCGGATACACAAGTCGATTCATGTATCCGCTAGGAATTGCATCTGCATCCTAAAGCCTTTCACGTCCTAAATTTAGGTCGTGCAAGTCAAGTTCGTGAAATATTCATAATGACACCATATCAGCTGAATTTTATAGTTCAACTATTGGAGAGAATTAGGTCGTATTACTATAGATACACATTTGTTACTTACTGAATACACATGTTCTTTCTACCGGATACACAAATCGATTCATGTATCTGCTAGGAATTGCATCTGCAGCCTGAAGCCTTGATAGATACATAGCTCGATAGATGTACCTATTTTAGTAGCTAGATACATATCCTTATTTATTTAGATACACTTGAATTAGTTGCTAGATACATACCTCTTATCACGTAGATACACACTTCACAGTAGGTAGATACTTACATCTAGCACACTAGCAATACTATTTTTAAGTTTCTGTAGAAATTAGGATTTTGGGTTGGGTGCTTGTTGACAAAGTCAAATGGCATGCTGCCTGATTTGACAGTTTGAATGGTATTGTGTAAAGTTTAGTAGTTGTGTTTGTTTTCATATTCTAATTTGGGTGGCCACGTGTGTCAGTCAAATGTTATTCGGGTCACTTTGTTATGTTTCCATGTGTTTAATCTTCGTAATTTGTCAGTGCTATAATTGTGTTACTTATGGCCACCATTACCAAGTTGCTTTATAAATTTCACCTTGCAATCTGTTAAGTTGGTTGATGCACATATCTAGATACAGATATTTTGCTTTTCTAGATACACTTGTTATTTTAAGCAAATGGTTTAATCATTCTTTTAGGTTACCATAAATGGATAAGTTGATGATATATGATGGTGGTGCAACTAAAAGCAAACAAAACAAGAATGCTATTACTAAGAGAAGTCCTTCCAAGAAAGCTGTTAAAAGGAATAGGAAAGAAGATGATGATTTGGGGCAGTGTTATTTCAGGACACGTATGTCACCTAAAATGTTGTTGACATTTATCAACAGCAATTTGAGTCCAAAACAAGTAGCCGATATAAAGGACATGGGCTTTGGGGGCCTTCTTAATCTCCCGACAGACATGGTTCCAGGTGCTCTTGCTCATTGGCTTGTTACCAGATTCAACACATCGTCATGCTCCTATATGAAAGGGTAACTTCAAATAACGGATGAAGATGTTCATTTATCAGTTGGTATTCCAATGGGTGCAAATGATGTCACGATAGCTTCCTCAACAGATAGGAGTGGTTATTTTATTGAGATAAAGAGTAGATGGTTGACACAATTCAATAACAAAGATCCCACACAGGTTGATGTTAAGGACATACTACTGCTACTTATAAGCCAAAGATATGGCGGGGAAGATTTTAAAAGAAACTTTATTGTATTCATCGTCTCAGCGTTTTTAATGGGCGTAAAAGGAACTTGCGCCAGCTTGTGAGTGTTGAAGTGTCTTCAAGTGTGGACATGGGCCATGCCGCGGCGAGCGCGGAGGCGCTTGGGACAAGCATGCTTTTGTTGAGTCGCCACCAGTTTTTATGGGAAATTGGAACCGTTCGAATACTTCGTGCCATGTCAAGACACAAAGTAGTGACATGAACACTAAGAACTCGTTACCCTTAGCATTCTATGTCTAGAATGACTCACGTGGATGCCAATGAACACAGATGTTCACATAGATCTGGAGTAAGGGGTGAGGGTACGTATTAGGAAGCTCTTTAATCGAACACCTAATCCCGCACGCCTCGATAGCGGCCTCTACTAATGATTAGGGAAATTATTCATATTTGATATGATGTCGACTATATGCATGCAATGCAACATCCAACATTTTAATCATAGCATATGAATTAAACTATGTCGGTAAACAAGTAATTAGCACTCAATTATGTCGAAGTGGGAATTAGAATTAATTACATGTGAATACAAGTGAATAAATCATACATAAATAAACGATAAATAAAGAATGATAAACAAAATTACAAAGAATTAAAATGATTACGTGATTTACATCAAAAATACACTTAAGACGGAAATTTGAAGAAAAGAAAATAAAATAAAAAGGTTAGAAATTAAAGCGAAAAAAAAAGGATAGACTAAAGGTGATATTACGATTAGTAGTGAATTGATTACATAATCAAAGGCTACGTCAAAGCGAGAACGGAAGTTCAGTGAAAGAAGTCACCTCAGAACAGGCGCAACATCTGTTGCGTCCCTTAGAAGAGGCGCAGCTATTCCTGCATCTGTTCTTGAGTTGAGCTTTGGTTGTGAAGTCAAAACCGCGGATAGTTAATGTTCTTTGGTATGTTTTACGATTGATTATCGATATTAAACTCAAGTGAAAGTGATTTAGCATATTAATTACATACTGACATCGTCATAAAAGCGATAAACACAAATTAAACGAGTTAAAAAAACGAATTAAATTTATATACGATGTCGGAAACACAAAAGGAACGAACTTTGAAAGAAATTGATGAACTGAAAATAAACAATGGAAACATGTACAAAGAACGAATTCCAGAGACTTGATAGGGACAAATCGAGTCTCTAAGATCCGAGTTTGATTTAGTGACGAAAACTCGCAAATATTGATTTATAAGGGATTTAAGTCGGAAATAAAACGTTACAATTGAAAGGAGTGATCAAAACATGGTTTATATACAAAGGAATGAAAGGAAATAAGGAAAATAAGATGAAAAGAACAAAACCACAGAAACCCGAGGAAGAAGAAGAAGAGGCGCAACAGCTGCTGCAGGTGCTGCGACCCTTCGAAGAGGCGCAACTGGTGCTGCGTTTCTTCTCGATGTCCGATAACTGCTGTTTCGTAAAAACAGTTTGTAATAAATGTTTTTAAAATCGGTTTTAAATGTATTTTTGACGTGAATATTACATTAATCGATGCAAAAAATAAAAATACAATAAAAAGATGGGATTTAACACCCTCAGACTTACATGTTTGACGAAACGAGATTAACTAAGTTAACATTCGTGATTGCTCGAATTGAATGTATGTAGAAAGTGCCCTCGTTGGAGGATTTTAGATTAATTGATTGATTGATGTGTAGTAGTCAAATTGGTCGGTCATGCAACGTGACTGGTACTCAGAATGATCTGAGCTTACGTGGTCGATTGATCAAGCACGTAGGCGTCAAAAGCTTAGAGCAAGGTCTAGAATGCAAAGAGAGAAGAGAAGGGCGGACACTCGCGTGAAAAATATGGATACCGTAGGTCTCTATTTATACTAAACAATGTGAAGAGTTTTGGAATGACTCAAACTTTGGAAAGAAATCACGGAAAATTTTTGTAAACAGCGAAAACAGGCTGGAGAAGAGGCGCAGCACCTGCTGCGATCCTTCCAAGAGGCGCAGCACCTGCTGCGTCATTTCCCCAGAGGTTTCCTCATTCGGAAAAAAGATTTCCGCGTTTTTATTATGGAATTGCGGTAGATCTATACTTCCTTTATCCTTAAAATATGATATACGAGATATATTTGTTGGAGTATGTGTCCTCAACAATAGTGCTATCACATATTTAAATCTCAAATTAAGAATACGTAAGGGACGATTCATTTATATTGTCAACTGATCAACATTAATCAGTAATGATTGGCTAACTAAAGTTTGACATTACTGTCGTTTGACGGTGGTGATCAGTTGATTCCTTAAGGTCACACCTATAGGACAATTCCCTTAATAGACAAATTTATTAATTGTATGACGATACAAGGTAATGAATTCTTTAAAATTGAACAATTTATTTGTGAGAGAGAATATTTATATCTTATTGTAATTTGATTAAATAAGATTTATGTTAGTAATTAAAATATTTTATTACTAAAATTGATTATTGTTTATGAAACAATTGAGATAAGAATGAATGGTTAATTATCATTACAATATGTTGTGAATTATAATTATATGACCCATTTTATTTATGTGATCAAGAATCACTAGACAATTTGTTATATGTAATTTAATTAATGTACAAAATGATATTTATTTGATAAATATGCATTAGATTAATTAATAGCATGTTACATACTACATGTAACATATTGTGTGACAAATGACAAATTGACAAAATAAAGTGGAAGTCCATTTTATACATATGGACCGAAATGGAGGGTGGAAGGAGTGTGGATGATATTATTTTATGTGATAAAATACATATAATCATGGCTATTCCATACTAGCCTTACACACCTACATTTTGGAGAAAAACAAAAGGAAAAGAGGAAGCCATGCATTGGCACAAGGCCTTACACCACCCGGCCACTCCTCTCTTTATGAGAGAATTTTGTTCTCATTTTGTCATTGTCATTCTTATGCATTCACCATTTTTATTCTCATCTTCTCATCTCTCTAAAAACTAGTTTTAGAATACATTAAAATTGTTCATCTAATATCATCATAAATATTAGATTACTAGTGTAGTAATAGAGATAATATTAGAATCTATTTAAGGAATAATAATACACTAATCTAGTTAATTAGTATATTAGTTTATGGGATTTGTTTTGGGTGCAATCAATAGGAGTATCTCAATACTTGGGATTAAGGAGGGTCATCCATTACATTTAAGATCAAGAACAAATAAGGAAGGTGACCTTATTTGTGCCCATTATTTCGAGCCATATAACAATGTAAGGAACATTGTTTTTCTTATTTTATCTCTTAATTAGTTAAGCATGCACTAGATCTAAAGAACTAATAGTAATATGTTAATTATTTTACTATTAGAAGAGTCTAATAATAGGTATATGAACCTAACAATTGGTATCAGAGCATAGGATGTTGCATGCATAATCGATTGTGAGTGTTGAAGTGTCTTCAAGTGTGGATATGGGCCATGCCGCGGCGAGCGCGGAGGCGCTTGGGACAAGCATGCTTTTGTGGAGTCGCCACCAGTTTTTATGGGAAATTGGAACCGTTCGAATACCTCGTGCCATGTCAAGACACAAAGTAGTGACATGAACACTAAGAACTCGTTACCCTTAGCATACTATGTCTAGAATGACTCACGTGGATGCCAATGAACACAGATGTTCACATAGATCTGGAGTAAGGGGTGAGGGTACGTATTAGGAAGCTCTTTAATCGAACACCTAATCCCGCACGCCTCGATAGCGGCCTCTACTAATGATTAGGGAAATTATTCATATTTGATATGATGTCGACTATATGCATGCAATGCAACATCCAACGTTTTAATCATAGCATATGAATTAAAATATGTCGGTAAACAAGTAATTAGCACTCAATTATGTCGAAGTGGGAATTAGAATTAATTACATGTGAATACAAGTCAATAAATCATACATAAATAAACGATAAATAAAGAATGATAAACAAAATTACAAAGAATTACAATGATTACGTGATTTACGTCAAAAATACACTTAAGACGGAAATTTGAAGAAAAGAAAATAAAATAAAAAGTTTAGAAATTAAAGCGAAAAAAAAAGGATAGACTAAAGGTGATATTACGATTAGTAGTGAATTTATTACATAATCAAAGGCTACGTCAAAGCGAGAACGGAAGTTCAGGGAAAGAAGTCACCTCAGAACAGGCGCAACATCTGCTGCGTCCCTTAGAAGAGGCGCAGCTATTCCTGCATCTGTTCTTGAGTTGAGCTTTGGTTGTGAAGTCAGAACCGCGGGTAGTTAATGTTCTTTGGTATGTTTTACGATTGATTATCGATATTAAACTCAAGTGAAAGTGATTTAGCATATTAATTACATACTGACATCGTCATAAAAGCGATAAACACAAATTAAACGAGTTAAAAAAACGAATTAAATTTATATACGATGTCGGAAACACAAAAGGAACGAACTTTGAAAGAAATTGATGAACCGAAAATAAACAATGGAAACATGTACAAAGAACGAATTCCAGAGACTTGATATGGACAAATCGAGTCTCTAAGATCCGAGTTTGATTTAGTGACGAAAACTCGCAAATATTGATTTATAAGGGATTTAAGTCGGAAATAAAACGTTACAATTGAAAGGAGTGATCAAAACATGGTTTATATACAAAGGAATGAAAGGAAATAAGGAAAATAAGATGAAAAGAACAAAACCACAGAAACCCGAGGAAGAAGAAGAAGAGGCGCAACTGCTGCTGCAGGTGCTGCGACCCGTCGAAGAGGCGCAACTGCTGCTGCGTTTCTTCTCGATGTCCGATAACTGCTGTTTCGTAAAAACAGTTTGTAATAAAGGTTTTTAAAATCGGTTTTAAATGTATTTTTGACGTGAATCTTACATTAATCGATGCAAAAAAATAAAAATACAATAAAAAGATGGGATTTAACACCCTCAGACTTACATGTTTGACGAAACGAGATTAACTAAGTTAACGTTCGTGATTGCTCGAATTGAATGTATGTATAAAGTGCCCTCGTTGGAGGATTTTAGATTAATTGATTGATTGATGTGTAGTGGTAAAATTGGTCGGTCATGCAACGTGACTGGTACTCAGAATGATCTGAGCTTACGTGGTCGATTGATCAAGCACGTAGGCGTCAAAAGCTTAGAGCAAGGTCTAGAATGCAAAGAGAGAAGAGAAGGGCGGACACTCGCGTGAAAAATTATGGATACCGTAGGTCTCTATTTATACTAAACAATGTGAAGAGTTTTGGAATGACTCAAACTTTGGAAAGAAATCACGGAAAAATTTTGTAAACAGCGAAAACAGGCTGGAGAAGAGGCGCAGCACCTGTTGCGATCCTTCCAAGAGGCGCATCACCTGCTGCGTCATTTCCTCAGAGGTTTCCTCATGCGGAAGAAAGATTTCCGCGTTTTTATTATGGAATTGCGGTAGATCTATACTTCCTTATTCCTTAAAATATGATATACGAGATATATTTGTTGGAGTATGTGTCCTCAACAATAGTGCGATCACATATTTAAATCTCAAATTAAGAATACGTAAGGGACGATTCATTTATATAGTCAACTGATCAACATTAATTAGTAATGATTGGCTAACTAAAGTTTGACATTACTGTCGTTTGACGGTGGTGATCAGTTGATTCCTTAAGGTCACACCTATAGGACAATTCCCTTAATAGACAAATTTATTAATTGTATGACGATACAAGGTAATGAATTCTTTAAAATTGAACAATTTATTTGTGAGAGAGAATATTTATATCTTATTGTAATTTGATTAAATAAGATTTATGTTAGTAATTAAAATATTTTATTACTAAAATTGATTATTGTTTATGAAACAATTGAGATAAGAATGAATGGTTAATTATCATTACAATATGTTGTGAATTATAATTATATAACCCATTTTATTTATGTGATCAAGAATCACTAGACAATTTGTTATATGTAATTTAATTAATGTATAAAATGATATTTATTTGATAAATATGCATTAAATTAATTAATAGCATGTTACATACTACATGTAACATATTGTGTGACAAATGACAAATTGACAAAATAAAGTGGAAGTCCATTTTATACATATGGACCGAAATGGAGGGTGGAAGGAGTGTGGATGATATTATTTTATGTGATAAAATACATATAATCATGGCTATTCCATACTAGCCTTACACACCTACATTTTGGAGAAAAACAAAAGGAAAAGAGGAAGCCATGCATTGGCACAAGGCCTTACACCACCCGGCCACTCCTCTCTTTATGAGAAAATTTTGTTCTCATTTTGTCATTGTCATTCTTATGCATTCACCATTCTTATTCTCATCTTCTCATCTCTCTAAAAACTAGTTTTAGAATACATTAAAATTGTTCATCTAATATTATCATAAATATTAGATTACTAGTGTAGTAATAGAGATAATATTAGAATCTATTTAAGGAATAATAATACACTAATCTAGTTAATTAGTATATTAGTTTATGGGATTTGTTTTGGGTGCAATCAATAGGAGGATCTAAATACTTGGGATTAAGGAGGGTCATCCATTACATTTAAGATCAAGAACAAATAAGGAAGGTGACCTTATTTGTGCCCATTATTTCGAGCCATATAACAATGTAAGGAACATTGTTTTTCTTATTTTATCTCTTAATTAGTTATGCATGCACTAGATCTAAAGAACTAATATTAATATGTTAATTATTTTACTATTAGAAGAGTCTAATAATAGGTATATGAACCTAAATATTGGTATAAAAGCATAGGATGTTGCATGCATAATCGATTTATAGTTTTTTCGAGTTATTAGTAACTTAATTAAAACTAAAAATTTGTGATTTATTAGATAAGGGCACGAAATATTGATGCATGTTGTATATTCTGGTCTTAAAATTGTTTTAGGTCATTTGTATGATTTATGGTATTTTATTGCTCATTTTAGTGATTTTTAGTTATTTTATTACATTTTTATGACTAAAATGGAAATTAAAATGCTAAAATTTGTTAAACTAAGTCTCTGACATTGAAATTTTTATATGACCTCACATGCATATTTTACTTATTGTATGTAAAATTTCGGATAAATTTGATTTATTTTGCATGATTTATGATTTTTGTGAGATAAAAATGAATCAAATGGAGGTCAAATGGTTAAATATAGTTAAACTACGAAATAGGCAATGAAATTTTAATATGTTGTCACATGCATAGTTTACTCACTGTGCGTAAAATTTAAGATGAACTTGATTTATTTTGCATGATTTATGAATTTTTAGTGTAAAAATGACATAAATAGTGACTATTTTAGCATAAATAGGTAAAACGAATTACATGGCATGAGAAAATTATTTTAGTTACATTCATATCCCACTTATCAGATCTAAAGTTGTAAAATTGATTGGATTAATATTTGTATACTTTAGATGTTTTATTTAATAAAACCAATAAATCGCAACTATATTTTTCTCGAAATAAATTCGAAAAACTTAACCATGATTTTTGACATTATGAGTGTCATGGATATATTCCAGAATTTTCAAAAATTTAAAATTCAAAATTTGAAATAATTGTAAATTAATTTGGATTTACTTCATAAATGTTATGATCTTAGGGTAAAAAATGAGCATAATATTAAATCAAGTTGAATTATTGTCAAAAAATTGAGTGATGACTATTTTTTGAGACCTAAGAGTGTTAGGATAACTAACTTGAACTAAAATTAGATTTTAGTATTATTTAGCGATTTTAATAAGTTAAAATCGTGCATTTCCATAAAACCGGGTTATATAATCGATATAAGTTAAATAAGGTGATTTGGCATATAATATGGCATGATAGATACATATTATAATGCTGCATATTTCATTGTTGAATGTCATATTTTATTTATATAATTTTGAATTATGTAATTTATCTTAGTATGACCTTAGTTTTAATCGATATTACCTGTAATGAAAGGGAATATTGAATCGGTTGTAATTTAATGTGATCTCGTATCACTTTTATTTTTACTAGTTTTTCATATTACAAATGTATAATAGGAATAACTTTGTATTTTTATTATTATTTGTAATTTTGGAGTTTCTTCAAGACAATGCCATTCGGAAAGGCGTTCCGACGAGGACGGTGTTCTTGCGAGGCGTGCCACTTGAAGATTCTAGGGACCAAAGGAGTTGGTTTCCAAATATGTAATAGATTATTTGATTTTCTATTTTAGGAAGGCCATACTAGGAATTTATTATTTGTTTTGCATTCCTTTTAATATGTTGCATGCATTGCCAAATCGCCATAACAACACATGCATATCATATCGAGTCTTCAGCCGTGTCAATTATAATTGTCAATAATTCGACTTTTGGTTCACTTAAAATTGATATATATTAAATTCACAAGACCTTTACTTTTAAAAAGATTGATACTTAGCCTTACCAAATAGTAGGAGCCCATGAATCAAAATTTCACGAGGAGTACAATACGATTTTTCGGGGTGCTTCTATTGACGTTGGATAAGTGGGGTAATAAGTAGTTATTACACTTCGAAAATTTGGTTGATCTCAACGAAGGTATTTTGCGACCAGCCGCAAAAGGTTCGGGCTAAAGATGAATTTAATGTAAAATCATCGACCAAGAGTTCTAATTGTAGAATCGGTTAAGAGGGTTAATCCACCAAAGTTATATTAGTAAAAGATGTAGAGGGCCCGTTGGCTCACATCCAAATTAATATGAATTTTGGTTCTCGGAATCATTTATTATAGTTGGGTAAAGGTCACTATATAAATGTTAAAACTTGTTTTAAAATATTTACAAGTTTTAAGACGATAAATGTTTATAATTCCTTCATTTTCTATTTTGTAGTCAATTTGATTAGTTTGCAATGTCGACTCCAATTTCATCCGCATCAACTAGCACAAACGCTCCACCACTCCCTAATGCTTCTTAGCTCCGATCCTTTATGGATCGATGCAAACTTGAAAAGAATGGTTCTAACTTCGCCGATTGGGATGCGCAACTCCGTTTGGCCGCGGAAGGTGACGACAAGCTTCGTTACCTTACCGAAGCCGCTCCCACCACACCTACTACTAGGTCGACCTCCGCCGCAAGGGAAGCCTATGAGGCCTACCTAAAAGAGTCGGCCGCTACCAAGAATGTCTTGATTTTCTCTATGGAGCCCGATCTCCAAAGGAGTGCTATCAAAATGAGAACGGCCTATGAGATCTACACCAAGCTTGTGACCATGTTTTCGCAAGCTCCTAGGATAATCCAATATGAGGCGGCCTCCACATTTTTCGAGATCAACATCAAAGAGGGCTAAAAGGTTAGCCCTCATGTGCTCAAATTGATTGAGCTAGTTGAGACTCTTAAGATCCATGGGGTCAATATTCCCGAACAACTCGTCATTGACCAAGTTCTACATTCATTGAACAAAGTAAAGGCATATGTGCAGTTTAGGGTAAACTACAATATGCAAAACATGAAGACTTCCCTCCATGAATTGCACAAATTGCTTGTGCAAGCTGAGAGGGATAAGGGTCTTGATGTTAGTTCAACCAAGGATGTGGTTTTTATTAACAACAAAAGCAAAGGGAAGTTTAAAAGGAGTACTAGTAAGGTAAATAAACCCACTTCCAACAAGAGCAAAGGGAGTGTTATTGGGAATAATTCATCCAAGCCAAAAAAGGGTGCATCTTCTGAAGATAAGTGCCACTATTGTTGTGGTATGGGCCATTGGAAGCGAAATTGCCCTAAGTATCTTGGAAATGTTAAAGCTGGACGTGTGACTCCAGTAGGTAATAAATTCTCTAATCTATTATGTTATTGATAAAAAAAAATCTCAACTTTGGTATTTAGATACAAGTTGTGATTCTCACCCCCTTGAAATGTGATATAGGGAATGTGAGCAAAGACAAAGGCAAGGATAAGCAAGCTTGAGGATGATCTTCAACAAAGGATGCTAGTGTAGCCGCCCATAGAAGAAAACCTATGTAAGCTTGGCTTTTTATTTTGTATTGTCTTTTAATATTGTTGTATTTTGGCTTGTTGTTTTTAGAACTTCTTTTGATTTCCATGTTGGACATGAAAGTATGTTTTATTTCCATTTTACAAACAATGATTGTATGAATTTTAATGGCTTGGCTTTCAACCCAAGTCATTCGGTTATGGAATTTTTCTTTGTTCTAAAAACTTGTCATTATACATCTTTCATTTCAAAACATAAATTATGTTGAATTAATCTAATCATAAAAGATTTACAACGATGGGATCATTGTAATTAGTTCATAAGTCATGAATTTAATTCTCACATATGCTTTTGTGACTTAAATGTCACATCTTATTTGATATAAGAAAGAATGATTATAAAGTCAAAAGAGTTATTTGAACTCTAAAAGGGGAAATTTGGTAAACCAATGAGCTACACCACTTATAAGACTCCGTACGAGCTATGGGAGGGCTTAAGACTTCAAGTTTGTACATAACATGGGCATGAGTCGGTTTGAGTTATCGAACTCACTTTTGGGAATTTGCAATCCAAAACGGACACGTTATAATAAACGAATGGTCAACCAGGAATAGCTAAAATAGCAAGTCTATTTAACAAATGACATGGATCAGATTCGCATATTACATGAATCAAGCTACCATAATAGAGCTGGTCTTTTTATGTGCTAACACGTTAGTCTAGATAAACTTCTATTACTTCACCACATATGTTTGTAACTCACAAAGCTATCTCTTAAGAAGATAGATGTATTTCTAAGAGATAGAGTGGGAGTAGCTCATCACAAATATGACTTATAGTTAATGTGTTACTTTTTGAAAGTAATGAAAACAATAATCTATTGAGATATAGTGGGAGTAAAGCACACATGTCTTATTGTTAATATGTTACTTTTCGAAAGTAATGGAATTATGTCCTTGTCCCAAATCGACTTTGTTGCATACAAGCCATAGCATTACAATCCAAAAATTGTTACTCAAGAGTAGATTTATTTTAAGGCGATGGTCTCTTTAAAGTAAAAGCATAAATTGACATGAAGATGTTAATCAAGAAAAATCATGTTAGGAATTGCCATATTTCATTTTGATGAAGAATGGCAAATGATATTAAAAATTCGCTTTTCTAAAATGGGAATTTAGAGAAGGATGTGTATGGAACACAAAACCTTAGATAAAGATCTAAAAATCCTAACATATTATGCATAGCTTACTTAAGCAATCTTAGAATGGTCTTAAGAAAGCATCGAAGGATTGTAATAATCATACTTTTCATTCATGTGATAATTAAGAATGGTTTCATTCACATTGTTGAAGAATCATATTTATACATGAAGTTAAGTGGCAGCCAGTATTATTTTTTCCTATGTATTATATGTTAATAACATATTACTTATTGTGAATAATGTACCAATGCTCTCTTCTGTGAAAGAGTGATTGGGAGACTAGGAAAAGGTGTGATGCATTTTAGATTTCCGAATCTATGTGTTAAATTTGAGAGAATATTGGCATAGAGTCGAGAGTCTTATGATGATAAGATCTTTCATATCTGTTTTACATCAACAAGGTTGAGTAGGTTATTCATATTGATGAAAGTGGAATTGCTATGATAGAGTCGTAGTCATTCACTGAACCTAATAAGTTCTTGATCACATGAAATCGATTGCTAATGTTTCCACCATTAGAACGATCATGTATGCCATTATATGCACATGCAGGGATGAATCATATGCTTGGAGCATAATAAGTCAATAACAAGTTAATTCAAATGATGGTTTTTTGAAAGCCTTAAAAAGAACATCCCTTAAGATTCTTGGGGAGAATTGAGGATTCGTTCTTATGTTTTGATGAAATACTGAGTTATGTGTTGAAGGGTTACACAAACGCTAGTTTCCAAACCTTTAAGGACTTAACAAAATCCTAGGCCGATATTATTGACTTAGGAGTAAGAGACTAGAGAAATGTTTTAGTTTCGACCATTGCAAATTCTACAAACAGAATCTAAGAAAATTGTGATAAGATGGTCAATGTAGGGAGTGAGAGTAAATCCCTCTACCAAAGACCTTATCACAAGTTATATGATAATAGTGGGAGCATCTTCCAAGTACAAGAGCCCAAGTCTAGTAAGAAGACTAGACATCTGTTGGAATATGTGTCCTCAACAATAGTGCGATCACATGTTTAAATCTCATATTAAGAATACGTAAGGGATGATTCATTTATATAGTCAACTGATCAACATTAATCAGTAATGATCGGCTAACTAGATTTAGACATGACTGTCGTTTGACGGTGGTGATCAGTTGATCCCTTAAGGTCACACCTAAAGAACAATTCCCTTTAATAGACAAATTGATTAATTGTATGATGATACAAGTTAATCAATTCCTTAAATTGAACAATTCAATTTGTGAGAGAGAATATTTATATCTTATTGTAATTTAATTAAATAAGATTTATTTTAGTAATTGAAATACTTTATTACTAAAATTGATTATTGTTTGTGAAACAATTGAGATTAGAATGAATGGTTAATTATAATTGCAATATGTTGTGAATTATAATTAGATGACCCATTTTATTTATGTGATCAAGTATCACTAGACAATTTGTTGTATGTAATTTAATTAATGTATAAAATGATATTTATTTGATAAATATGCATTAAATTAATTAATAACATGTAACATACTACATGTGACATATTGTGTGACAAGTGACAAATTGACAAAATAAAATGGAGGTCTATTTTATACAAATGACCGAAAAATGGAGGGATTATAGTGGGTGATATTATTTTATGTGATAAAATACATATAATCATGGCTATTGCTTACTAGCCATACACACCTACTCTAATTAGTCTTACACATCCTCTTTCTTGTGAAGACCAAAAGTAAAAGGAAGATGCCATCCTTTCGCATTTTGCCTACACCCCACCGGTTCCCCCTCTTTCTTTTTAAGAGAATTTGTTCTCTTATTATCATTCATTCAATAGACATGCATTCTTGCTCATCTCTCTCAAATCTCTCTAAACGTGTTTTATAAAATACAATAAATTGTTCATCATAAATTCTAATCACAATATAAGATTACTAGTGTAGTAAAAAGTATATTATTAGAATTAATTCAAGGATACTACTATATTAATCTAGTTAATTAGTATAATAGTTTAAGGTACTTGTCTTGCGTGCAATCAAAGGAGGATCTCTACATTGGGATTTTTGGAGGATCATCCACCATATTTAAGCTCAAGAACAAATAAGGAAGGTGACCTTATTTGTGCCCTTATTTCGAGCCACTTAACAATTTAAGGGACATTGTTTTTCTTATTTAATCTCTTATTTAGTTATGCATGCACTAGATCTAAAGAACACATATTAAAAAGTTAAATAGTTCACTATTAGTAGAGTCTAATAATGGGTATATCAACCTAACAACATCTACTTAGATAAATTCATGTTATTAGAAGTAACATTGAATAGGAGGAAATAACAATTAATAAAGTTGGAATGCATGGATACATGGTATATCCATTTATCAAGCTTCTATTGCAATTTAATTAGTGTAAAATGTACACTACAGATATTCACTATTTATATGTGATAATCGCATTTATAGTTTGAGTTTCTTTAAACTCATTCATTACTTTGTTATGTCCAAATAGGATGTTGAGACAATATTGAACCCCATTAAAGTGAATTGGATTGACATAGTATGCGACCCTAGTTACTTAAAGGAGGTGACGTCTCGAAGTGACTAGAGTGTGATGCGATTGATGGCAAGTTCAAGTGCCATAGGGTCATATGGGATGACTAGTTGATCATATAGACAGACTGTATGGGACACTCTGTCGGGCAGTGACCGCTTATAGAGTCTGGAAATTCATCAAGCCTGGTCATGGCAAGAGCTACTATAGTATTCTTATGAGTCAATTCTTTTGACTAAAGACTATTCGCCAAAGTTTGCACAATTTTCTGAATGGCTTTGATTTATACTCTACGAGTGTCGTAACTAAGTCGAATGAGTATATTTTGGGTCATGATGAACTGTGGCTGTACGAAGGAAATAGTGCGATAAGAATTGTCCACCCCCTTGTCACGGTTGTTTGAAATCTCAAGGCCACTCGAGGAGTAGTGAACTGAAAATGCGTGGCCACGCTCGGAAGCTATCTACGGTAGATAATTCCGGTCAGACAGTTACTCCCCAGATCGAGGATACCACTCAAGATATGATAAAATGCAAGTACGACCTGCAAGACACCTTGCATTGAGTGGGAGATTGTAATAGGACAAAAGAATTGGTGACGCACACTTGTCTCGGACAAGTGGGATATTGTTGGAGTATGTGTCCTCAACAATAGTGCGATTGATGTGGGCGTGATGTCGTCGGGTCACATCCAATCAAACACATTTATAATACTCAACATACAACTAGTTAGAGGTAAGTCGAGGTCGATCCATGGGACGATGGTTACTCAAATTATTCAATCTAATTATGGTTGTGCTTGGGGTTGTCACAATTATAATGGGATGACGATTCTAATCTAATAGATACAATAAACAAGAAACAAAAGGAAAGATGTAAACAATGGATTAAAAATGCTAGGATATCATGGGGTCATAGGGGATTCATGGGAATTGATCATACAAACATGTTTTCAAATTATAAGCAAGCAATTATTATTGTGATGGATTGAGTTGGGTTATATCTTACAATCCTAGGAAAGTTTGGGTCCCTGGAGTCAATCGATTAGATTGTACAACACCTACAAGTCGACTTAATCTTCCCTACTTAACAACATGCATGGTCTAATGAGACTCGAGTTGGTTTATGTCTTACAAGTCTCATTGAAAAGATAAGAGATGGTAGTAAATGCAAGGATTCATAGGCTTAGCATTTCATCAAACATAACATGTGCATGAGTTGAGATCATAACAAGCAAGCAAATAAACCATGAAAGCATATTAATTTAAGCATGAATCATTCCCCATGTTGGTTTCCCCTAATTACCCACTAATCCTAGCTAAGTAACTACTTACTCATTATCAAGTTTAACATGCTAACAAGGTTGTCAATCATATTAACAAGGTAAAACATGATGAACAAGTAAGAAAGATTAACAATAATTAAAATAAGGATTAAGAGAGTTATACCTATGGAGATTCCAAAATAATAATGCAAAGAATAATAGAAGAAATTGATGATTGATGGAAGGTTGTCAATCTCCCAATAATAACCCAAATAATCTTCAATTACCCAAAATAAAGGAAGAACAAGAGAGAGATTAAAGAACTAAAACTTGGATTAAAACTTGATTAATACTTGATTACAATATTGAAGAGAGATTTGATTGATATTAACTACACTAATTATTGATAAGAAGAACATGCTCCTCTAATTAGACTAATGGGTGAAAATTAGGGAGGATGCATTAGGGTTAACTAAGGGCTAAACTAGTAATTACACTTTTTAAGTTGAGCAAGGAGGAGCCGGTATTTTCTGAGAGAAGGGCTTCTCTTTTCGTAGCTTGAAGAATGAAACCCGTACTGTAATGAAATCCGTGCGGATTAGAGTCGGGACGGCCGGATTTGGGCTGGGCAATCCGAGCGGATTAGAGTCGGGACGGCCGGATTTGGGCTGGGCAATCCGAGCGGATTCAGGAGAGGGACGCTCGGATTGTTGAGGGGGAATCCGAGCGGATTCCAAGGAGGGACGCTCGGATTGTTGAGGCTGGACGGACGGATTGTCTGCAATCCGTTCGGATTGTTGGTCAGCGTCAATTCTTCTTCTTTTTCTTCCCTTTTCTTCATAAATTTCTTGGGGATTTCCTTGGGGACGCAAGGATCCTTTCTCAACATTGCTCTTCTACTATGATATGTACAAAGGCCTTCTAGTCTTGTCTCTTCTTGATGCTTGGTCATTGAATACAATCAATTTAGCCTCGTTTTGCCATGAAAATGCAAGATTCTTACTCCTTTCCTACCAAGGGATCAAAATCTCAAAGAATATGCAAAACAAAGAACTAAAGATAAGAAATGACCCAAATAGGCACTAAAAAGCATGGAAACAATGGTAATTCGGGGGCTAAATATGCGCCAATTATGGTCACATCAAATATCCCCAAACCGAACCTTTGCTCGTCCCGAGTAAAGAGGTGACAAAGACTAGGAACAAAACTAACCTATCCTAATAATAATAGCCGATATGAGACAATTAGGGGGTCTCACTCCGCCCCTTCAACTCACAACAAGACAACCATGAGGTAGGATGCCTTCTTGCAAGGCAAGGTGGGGCTTGCCAAAATGGCGATACATCCAAACATTAAAGCACACAAAACAAGTAATGGATGCATCTACAAAAGAATAGCCACTTTCCTCATCTAAGTGGCGGAAATTACCTACAAGGGAAGCAATTCAAGGGTACACAATCCTTCATAGATGCAATTTGTTCAAACTACTAAGCCTAGAAGGATACCAATAAATCACCTCCAAGTTGTGTCAAGCTAGGGTACCTTTGTCCTCAATCGTTAAATGCTTTCGTCAAGAATAGACTCCCTATGGTGTTAGAAACACTGGAGGATCGCGGAATTCCCCCTCTTGCCTAGACAAGAAGAAGGGTCGTCCCCTCTCTACCATGCACAAAAATGGATACGATGGATAAAGGGATCAATAGATATTTGAGTTTCACTTTGGGAGTTTGCTTTTGTTTTTTTTTTTCCCCCAATTTCATTTGGCATTTGACATTTGAGAACACTTTCTTTGCCATTTCTTTTTGATTTTTGGCAATTTCAACACTTGACAACTTTTTTGCATTTCTTTTTTTTTTTTGAACATTTTCAAAGTAACCCCAATTAGTAACGAGGGTGCCTTGTATTTGAAGCTTAGGAGTTCTATTTTTGCTCCTCTTTTCATTTGATGCATTTTTGCAAACTTTCTTTCACTTTTCATTTCATTGAACTCAAATTGATTTCTTTTTGTGCCCATTCCCTTTGATGACAAAAATGTGGTAGAACATGGATGAATGATGGATGTATGCATGGTTTCAAGGGTCACCTTGGAATAAACGGTAGCCAAGGAGTTATCACACCACAAGGTACTCTTGACTAGGCCTTAAACCATGGGTCAAAGGATACTAGCATGACACATCCTAGGGTGTTTTACAAGTATTCTAACAAGCAAAGTCTTAAGAATAAAAAGCATCTACTAGGGCCTATATACACTTGTCAAGCTTCCCAAATAGACGGTTTCACAAAATTTTTCTAACATGCAACTACATGCCATGATGCAACTAACATATACACATCCTAATGCAAATGATTCTACCAACTAATATGACATGTAATCTAAATGCAAGTCCTAAATTCACATTGTTTATACCGCATCAATCAAAATAAAGCCACATAGTCATTAACATAAAGAGGAAAAAGGAGATTGGAAAGATCATACCATGCGGTCTTCAATATCCTCATGTCTCGGATGTGGCGTAGTCAATCAAAGTGAACAAGGATAAACAAACACAATATATACAAGACAATATATACAAAGGAAATGAACTTGTTTTTGGTTTTTCAATTTTTTTCAATTTTTATGATTTTTGAAATTTTTCAATTTTTATGGGTTTTTGAATAAAAGTTAAGTGTTAGAATTCCCATCCCCACACTAATATGGGCATTGTCCTCAATGGCCAAAATGATGGAAATTATGCAAAGATGATGCATGATTTCTATACTAAATGCAATTCTACACTAAGCTACACTACATGATGCATGATTTTTGTTATGACGGAGAGGATAATTTAGATTACCTCCCGTTGTGTATGCATCAACTTCCCCAAACCAAATAAGACACTATTGCTAATGTCAAAGCATTGGGGTAGTTCATGCACACACTATGCTATGCATGAAACTAGATTGTCATTTTGGATTTTACAAAAATGGGAACAAAAAGTAAGAACACCTCAATGGAACCGAGGTGTGAGTCCTTTGATGTTGCTAGGACTAAACCAACAATGATCAAAATGAAATAAAATACAAAGAGATATAGACAAACCATGGGAGTGTAGGAGTCTCCAAGGCTAGTCTTCCATCATGCTATCATCATCATCACTTCCCTCATGAGAAGTGGTCACATTGCCACCTTCCTTGGCACTTTCTTCATCACTTTCTTCATTATCTTGCTCATCATCATCTTCACCATCTCTTTCTTCATCTCCACTTGCTTCTTCCTCAATATTATCATCAATTTCTTCACCATTTCCAACAACCTCATTGTCTTCCACCACGTCCCTAGATGCACCCGGAAACAAGGCTTCTTTATCCGCCCAACTAGGCAAAGGACAAGATGGATCAAGGAGTCCTTGCCTAGCTAAATGTAAGAGGGGAGGATATTGAGCCAAATATGCATTCTTCCGATCGTCATAAGCTTGCTTGTGCATTGCTTGCATAAGAAGAGTGACATATTCTTTCCCAATTTCAACTCCTTGCGGTTTGAATTCTTCATACACAAAGGGGTAAGGCGGTATAACAATGGAAGAGGAGGGGGTTTCATGATCACCCTTTTGTTGTTGAATGATGTACTCGGCTTCTTCGGATAGGGGAAGTAGATAGTTGGTCCGGTGGACACTTAGACGACAAATCTTCGCGGGTAAAGTGAATGATCGAGCCTCACTAGTTAGCCATCCATATTTGGTGTCAAGGGGGTTTTGAGCAACCCACTTGAACTTGTTAATCATCATAGGCATATCAATAAGATGGCCACCTTCGTTTGCCTTGTACTTGTTATCCTTATTGAAATTAGGATCAAAGTGCTTGGCTAGGACCGTGACTAGGCCGCCATTAACAATAACGGTTGTACCCTTCTTCCCACTATCAACATGGAGCCATCTATCAACCAATAGCCTCAAAGAATTGAAAGGCTTGGTATGGATTCTTCCGATATTCAAAGCCGATTCAAGGAGAATAAAATCAAGTCTTGTGAAATGATTGGTGTCTTTCCTAGCAATTATGGTATTTCCCACAACTTTGTGCCATACTCTTATGCCCGGATGATGGACCAAAAGAGCACGACAAGCATGAAAATCATCAAATTTCTTCCCGGAGATTGCCTCCCAAAGAGGCTCGGGGTCATACTTTCCATAATGCTTAAAATATCTCGATTCATCGCTAAGACCCAAAATTTCACCCAATTGCTTAAAGGTAATGCGTCTACTAATGTTGGCTAGACGAAACTCAAGATTTTCCCTATCTTCAACTTTGGTGACTTTTAAAGAACTTAAGAATTCCAAGACAAGGGAGGGGTATGTCAATTCCTTTATTTCAAACAATTTCTTCAAACCCATGGCATTGAAAAAGGCTTTTGTTTGTTCAAGAACACCCAATTTCTCCAAAGCATCTTTACATATGAATTTGGTGGATTGAATTGATTTCATAGCAAACTTGGCAAATGTCTTTCTATGGGTATCGGAAATAAAAGTTACCTCCGGATAATGCAAGAGTTGATCGATTACCGGAGTAGAAGGTGATGCTCCCATAGAAGTTTGTTGTTGTTGTTGTTGCACATCCAAGTTTGGTGTTGCTACCACCATTGCCAAAGCTTTCTTTGTTTGGAGAGCTTTTTGCCTTTGAGAGAGAGCCTTTGCCTTTGGTGCCTTTGTTGCCTTTGTTGCACCCTTTGTCCTTGCCATTTGATGAACTAACCAAGAAAAGAATCAAAAATCTTCAATTTGTAGAATGCCCAAATCGATTTGAAGGTGAAAGGCTTTGCCTTTATGAAATCAAAAATTGACTCAAAGGTTGAAGATTTTGTTCTTGGTTTTGATTGTTATTGAAGATGAAGTGATTGATTTGTTGTTTGAAGGATGGTTTGATTTGATTTTGGTGGATTTTGTTGAGGGTTTTTGTTTTTGTGATGGAGAGGATGAGGGTTTTGATGTTGTGGGTAGTGTTTATGAATGAATGAATGAATGAATGAAGGTGGGAGGGTATTTAAAGAAGTCGAAATTTTCGAAAACGCAGGGCAATCCGTGCGGATTAGGCACAATCCGTCCGTGGATTCTCGCAGCTTCAAAATTTTCAGAAGCTCGCCTAAAGACGGGCGGATTCTAGGGAATCCGCTCGGATTCTTCTGTGTAGGGACGGGCGGATTTGCTTTGCAGGACGGACGGATTTCATCCCGAGAAATTTCTTTGTTTTCTTCACCGCAAAGACGGGCAGTCTTGTTCACAAGACGGACGGATTCTATGAGACGGGCGTCTTTCCAGAAATCCGCTCGGATTCTTTAACAGTCAAGAAATTTTCAATTTCAGCTCAGCTCAGGACGGGCGTCTTCTCATAAGGACGCTCGGATTGTTGAAGACGGGCGGATTCTCAGGAATCCGCTCGGATTCTGGTCCTTTGTACCCGGATTCATTTCATTCGTGCACAATGCATTTCCCTTTACCATTCTTCCATTCTTCTTCATTTCTTGTGTTCTTCATTGTGGGGGCATTACTAAGGCATGAATAGCCTAGGCAATTGCCATCCCCACACTAAGGTAAAGCACTACACATCAATTAAAATTGTTAGTCCCTCCCTCACTTCTCTCTTACATGACAATTATTTTGATCAAAGTAAATAAAAATCCAAAAATGACAAAAAATGCAATACAAGGATTGAAATGTAAGTTAGGGAGTTAGAAATATTTACAAGTAGTGGTTTAGGGAGGACTCCACCAAACTATCATTCTTGATGAGATGTCAAGGGGGCATGTCCAAGGTGTTGTTGATGTTGCTCAACACCTTGAAGAAGTAATCAAAAGCTTGTTCATTGTTATGGTAGAGGTCCTCAATAGACCGTGCCCCTTGTTGTTGATCATGATCGATGGCATGCCCAATGTAGGGATTAAAGATCCCTTCAAATTCGTCGTCCCAAAGACCACAAACTTCATTGAGTTGATCATTGAAAATCTCTTGCTTAGATGGAGACAACTCTCCCAATTTCTTTTCTTGGCCAAAGAGGCCATCCTCTTCTTCCTTGGTTGATTTTGATGAGCTTTGCAAGCTCTCCTTGTCACAATTCACTTGCTCTTTGAATGGAGCATCTTCAACTTTCTTCTTTCATTGGAGTTCCGATTTCTTCCTTTCATCTTTTCGGCTATAATGATCAATCATGAAACATGGCTCATGCAAACGAGGAGCTCTCATGGTCTTGTCAAGATTAAAAGTTATGCTTTCATCTCCCACTTCTAGAGTGAGCTCTCCATGTTTCACATCAATCACCGCACCCGCGGTGTGTAGGAAAGGTCTTCCTAAGATGATTGGAATGTTGGAATCTTCCTCCATATCAAGAATGACAAAGTCTACCGGGATGAAAAACTTCCCAATTCGCACGGGGACATCTTCCCATATCCCTAATGGTGTCTTCGTCGATCTATCGGCCATTTGGAGTGTGATATTGGTGCATTTAAGCTCTCCCATTCCCAACCTTTTACTCACCGAGTACGGCATGACACTCACACTAGCCCCTAGATCACATAAGGCTTTGTTGATCGTCGTGTCGCCAATGGTACACGGTATTGAGAAGCTTCCCGGATCCTTTAACTTTGGAGGTGAACTCCCTTGAAGTATTGCACTACTCACCTTAGTGAAGGCGATAGTCTCAAGTTTCCGGATCGACTTCTTCTTTGTGAGGATATCTTTCATGTACTTTGCATAGGCCGGTACGTGATTGATTAATTTCGTGAAAGGAATTGAGACTTCTAAATTCTTCACAATTTCCATGAACTTTCCAAGTTGATCATCAAATTTGGGCTTGGCTTGACGACTTGGAAAAGGAAGTCTAATCACAATGGGCTCCTTTTCTTTGGCTTTGTCTTCATTTTTCTTTAAACTTTCTTCTTTTGATGATTCCCCTTCTTTGGGGCTTTGCACAACAACTTCATTTTCACTAGCTTTCACAACTTTATCCTCAACTTGCTTCTTCGGTGCCTCATATCTTGTACCACTTCTCAAGTGAATGGCACTAACCGTTTCATGTCTAGGGGGATTACTTTGTGGTGGTAATTGCCCCTTTTGTCTTTGTGAGCTTGAAGATGCTAGTTGAGTCAATTGTGTTTCCAACATCTTGGTATGAGCTAGAATGTTGTTGATGGTGGTGTCTTTTGCTTGGCTATCTTTTTGCATTTGGGTGAAAAATTCTTGTTGATTATTTTGCATTTGGAGGACCGCTTTTTGGACATCAAAACCTTGGTCATTTTGGTGATTGTATGGATTTTGATTTTGGTAACCTTGGTTTTGATTGTAAAAGGGTCTTTGATTTTGGTTTCTCATGGGTGGTGGAGTGTATGTTGTTTGAGGGTTTTGAACATTTTGGCTTTTGTATGAGAGATTTGGATGGAACTTGGTGTTTTCATTGTAGAAATTTGAATAAGGGGTACCACTTTTGTAAGCTTGGAAAGCATTAACTTGTTCGGTTGTTCCCCTACACTCACTTGGGTCATGACCCAAAGTTCCACAATTCTCACATATCCCACTTGGGATTGATGAGGATGCCGTCATGGCATTGACATGATGCTTTGATGTTTTTGAGTTTTCCTCAAGTCTAGCCATAGCTTGTTCAAACTTCAAGTTGATTGTGTCAATGTGAGCACTAAGTTGAGCACCCAATTGAGTAACGGAGTCCACTTCATGCTTTCCTCCTCTAGTAGCCTTGCGAGGTCTACTATATTGTGAATTATGGACCGCCATTTCCTCAATCTTGTTCCATGTTTGATTGTCATCAACTTCGGTGAACATTCCATTTGATCCCATATTGAGAATGTTCCTAGAATCTTCATATAAACCATTCCAAAATTGTTGTACCAAAAACCATTCGCTAAGTCCATGGTGAGGACTTGAGCGACAAACACCTTTGAACCGCTCCCAAGCTTCATACAAAGATTCTTCATCCCTTTGCTTAAAACCCGTAATTTGAGCTCTTAGCACGTTAGTCTTTTCCGGTGGGTAGAATTTTTTGTAGAAAGCTAGAGCTAACTTCTTCCATGAATCTATTCCAAGGGTGGCCTTATCAAGGCCCTTCAACCATTGCTTCGCGGTGCCGATTAACGAAAAAGGAAATAAGACCCATCTAATTTGGTCTTGAGTCACGCCCGTTTGAGAGATAGCATCACAATAATCGCAAAAGGTTTCCATATGAGAATGAGGGTCCTCACTAGGCATTCCCCCGAATTGGCTCCTCTCAACTAATTGGATGAAGGCGGACTTGGCAATAAAATTTCCGGTGAGATGTTGCGGTGTAGGAGTACCATTTGGTAGATTCTCCTCGGTGGGTATAGAGTGTGACGAAAATTTAGGCATTGTAGGTGGATTTTGTGTGGTATTGTTTAATGGGTTTTCTTCTCCTTCTATTGCGAAAGGATTGACAAACTCACTAGTGGGTTGAACAACTTCACCAACACCTCCCAAATTCCTCCTAACAAGTCTCCTATTATTCGTCAAGGTTCTTTCGATTTCACGGTCAAAAGGTAACAAATCACCTTGTGACCTTCTAGACATGCAAAATATCAAACAACTCGAAAACAATTAGAACAAACCTTGAGGAGTTTTACTTCCCCAAGGTGAAAAAGTAACAACTAATAACAATAAAAGAAATCTTAAATCAATTAAACACCGTCCCCGGCAACGGCGCCATTTTTATGTGGGCGTGATGTCGTCGGGTCACATCCAATCAAACACATTTATAATACTCAACATACAACTAGTTAGAGGTAAGTCGAGGTCGATCCATGGGATGATGGTTACTCAAATTATTCAATCTAATTATGGTTGTGCTTGGGGTTGTCACAATTATAATGGGATGACGATTCTAATCTAATAGATACAATAAACAAGCAACAAAAGGAAAGATGTAAACAATGGATTAAAAATGCTAGGATATCAGGGGGTCATAGGGGATTCATGGGAATTGATCATACAAACATGTTTTCAAATTATAAGCAAGCAATTATTATTGTGATGGATTGAGTTGGGTTATATCTTACAATCCTAGGAAAGTTTGGGTCCTGGAGCCGAATCGATTAGATTGTACAACACCTACAAGTCGACTTAATCTTCCCTACTTAACAACATGCATGGTCTAATGAGACTCGAGTTGGTTTATGTCTTACAAGTCTCATTGAAAAGATAAGAGATGGTAGTAAATGCAAGGATTCATAGGCTTAGCATTTCATCAAACATAACATGTGCATGAGTTGAGATCATAACAAGCAAGCAAATAAACCATGAAAGCATATTAATTTAAGCATGAATCATTCCCCATGTTGGTTTCCCCTAATTACCCACTAATCCTAGCTAAGTAACTACTTACTCATTATCAAGTTTAACATGCTAACAAGGTTGTCAATCATATTAACAAGGTAAAACATGATGAACAAGTAAGAAAGATTAACAATAATTAAAATAAGGATTAAGAGAGTTATACCTATGGAGATTCCAAAATAATAATGCAAAGAATAATAGAAGAAATTGATGATTGATGGAAGGTTGTCAATCTCCCAATAATAACCCAAATAATCTTCAATTACCCAAAATAAAGGAAGAACAAGAGAGAGATTAAAGAACTAAAACTTGGATTAAAACTTGATTAATACTTGATTACAATATTGAAGAGAGATTTGATTGATATTAACTACACTAATTATTGATAAGAAGAACATGCTCCTCTAATTAGACTAATGGGTGAAAATTAGGGAGGATGCATTAGGGTTAACTAAGGGCTAAACTAGTAATTACACTTTTTAAGTTGAGCAAGGAGGAGCCGGTATTTTCTGAGAGAAGGGCTTCTCTTTTCGTAGCTTGAAGAATGAAACCCGTGCTGTACTGAAATCCGTGCGGATTAGAGTCGGGACGGCCGGATTTGGGCTGGGCAATCCGAGCGGATTAGAGTCGGGACGGCCGGATTTGGGCTGGGCAATCCGAGCGGATTCGGAGAGGGACGCCGGATTGTTGAGGGGAATCCGAGCGGATTCCAAGGAGGGACGCTCGGATTGTTGAGGCCGACGGACGGATTGTCTGCAATCCGTTCGGATTGTTGGTCAGCGTCAATTCTTCTTCTTTTTCTTCCCTTTTCTTCATAAATTTCTTGGGGATTTCCTTGGGGACGCAAGGATCCTTTCTCAACATTGCTCTTTTACTATGATATGTACAAAGGCCTTCTAGTCTTGTCTCTTCTTGATGCTTGGTCATTGAATACAATCAATTTAGCCTCGTTTTGCCATGAAAATGCAAGATTCTTACTCCTTTCCTACCAAGGGATCAAAATCTCAAAGAATATGCAAAACAAAGAACTAAAGATAAGAAATGACCCAAATAGGCACTAAAAAGCATGGAAACAATGGTAATTCGGGGGCTAAATATACGCCAATTATGGTCACATCAGCGATCACATATTTAAATCTCAAATTAAGAATACGTAAGGGATGATTCATTTATATAGTCAACTGATCAACAATAATCAGTAACGATTGGCTAACTAGAGTTTGACATTACTGTCGTTTGACGGTGGTGATCAGTTGATCCCTTAAGGTCATACCTATAAGACAATTCCTTTAATAGACAAATTGATTAATTGTATGACGATACAAGTTAATCAATTCCTTAAAATTGTACAATTCATTTGTGATAGAGAATATTTATATCTTATTGTAATTTGATTAAATAAGATTTATTTTAGTAATTAAAATATTTTATTACTAAAATTGATTATTGTTTATGAAAAAATGTAGATAAGAATGAATGGTTAATTATAATTACAATATGTTGTGAATTATAATTATATGACCCATTTTATTTATGTGATAAAGAATCACTAGACAATTTGTTATATGTAATTTAATTAATGCATAACATGACATTTATTTGATATATATGCATTAAATTAATTAATAACATGTTACATACTACATGTTACATATTGTGTGACAAATATTAAATTGACAAAATAAAATGGAAGTCAATTTTATACATATGGACCGAAATGGAGGGTGGAAGGAGTGTGGATGATATTATTTTATGTGATAAAATACATATAATCATGGCTATTCCATATTAGCCTTACACACCTACATTTTGGAGAAGAACAAAAGGAAAAGAGGAAGCCATGCATTCGCACAAGGCCTTACACCACCCGGCCACTCCTCTCTTTATGAGAGAATTTTGTTCTCATTTTGTCATTCTCATTCTTATGCATTCACCATTCTTATTCTCATCTTCTCATCTCTCTAAAAACAAGTTTTAGAATACATTAAAAATTTTCATCTAATATTATCATAAATATTAGATTACTAGTGTAGTAATAGAGATAATATTAGAATCTATTTAAGGAATAATAATACACTAATCTAGTTAATTAGTATATTAGTTTATCGGATTTGTTTTGGGTGCAATCAAGAGGAGGATCTCAATACTTGGGATTAAGGAGGATCATCCATTACATTTAAGCTCAAGAACAAATAAAGAAGGTGACCTTATTTGTGCCCATTATTTTGAGCCATATAACAATGTAAGGAACATTGTTTTTCTTATTTTATCTCTTATTTAGTTATGCATGCACTAGATCTAAAGAACTCATAGTAATATGTTAATTAGTTCACTATTAGAAGAGTCTAATAATAGGTATATGAACCTAACAATATTTTACCAAAAGATATAAATTTAATTTATGGAATAAATATCCGGAATATTCTAGAGCATTCCGACTCGGCATTTTAACCGGTTTCTTAGAAAATGAAGCGGTTTTTGTCCCGGACTCCAAATGAACTCTAATTACTGTCAAAACGACCGTATCGGCGCTTAGATGACGACCAAGGGGTAGACACAATTGTTTGAGCTATCACTTGACGATAAATATATGAACTGTCATAAATCGTTTCGCGTACCAAACATGCGGCTCAATCATCACTTGGTGTTTGGCGGAAGGTGTAGAAACGAGGTATCTATAGAGCCCCAATTTGACTAAGGCTTGGACAAGGCGAAAGTCAAAGTATAGTCATCAGGTCAATCGAAGATTACAACCTGACGACTATGGTGACGCGAGGCGGCTCAAAGGGACTGAACCAAGGACCTGCTGTCGGGACCATTTTAGAGTCTGTCGACTATCGGGGAGGGTCGTTTAAAGTCCATTAGACTACGTAAGGAAGCTCGCCAGCCATAAGAGGAAACCATACATGAGAACCTGCCCGCCTCTGTTTTCAAGCAAACTATCGTTGGGGAACATATAAAGTCTCGATTGTCGACAGCAACACTGCAAAATATCACTGGACAAATACACCTATCGACGACCATAAATATCTTGATCATCATAAAAGAAATCTTGAGCGAGCAATACTGCAAATTACTAGCGCGCTGGGGAAAATCAAGACTCGAACGATACTGCAAAATACCGCTACACTGGCATAACGATTTGAGCAACACTGCAATCTAATGCTGCACTGGAAGACTCGAGCAATACTGCAAAATACTGCTGCACTGGACATACGGAAGACACTGTCTGGGTTGAATCATTTCCGAGGGAACCTGCTTGTGTCTGTTTCCAAACAAATTCTGCTTCTCAATAAGTATAGTATATCGGCTATAATGAACTCTCACTCGGGATATAAATATATTGATAAAGTGTATCTTAACACCGTTGAGGAAAATGAAGAGGCATGACTGATAATGGCGTCTCTTAACCATTGCTGAAATCTGCTCGGTTGTTGCAAACGAAGTTCTGCTAAAATAACTGACGAGCCCGTGACGGCTTCAAAGGAGTCCTTGCTAGGAAACAAAATATGATGGCTTGGCAGTCCGTTTAGAAAAATAAAGCAGGTCTGGACCAAAAGAACGCCCAAAAGAACAAAGTATAATATATAGGATGTTGGAGAAGAGGCGCACCAAACTTGGGCCCACAAATAACTAATTTATAATGAATTTTTGAATTTGAGCTGAAGATCTGCGTGCGAATAGGCGCAGCAAGAGTTGTGTTATTTGGAAGGGGCACAGCTAGTGCTGCATCATTTCCTGGGTTTGTCCCTGTCCGAGTAAAAACACGATAAACCGAGTGTTTATTTCATTTATACAAAACACAAAACCTTCTCAAATTCTCTCAAATTCCAACCAAAATCCATCAAAACCTGATCAATTCGTACCATAAATTATGACCAATTGAGGTATGTATCTTATCCTTGCTTTAAATTTGCGTTTTTGATTGAATTAGGGCCGAAAATTAGGGTTTCCTCCCCCTTTAATGTCGAAAAATTGGGGTTTTGCCTCAAATGAATTTGTTTGATAAAATTGACATTAGAAATGAGTAATTGGCAATATTAAGAACATAGCCATGTATTCTTTTCGCATTTTCATCAAGTATTGAGCATTTAGCGAAAAATGAGACGGTTTCTCAGCTGTTTCGAAAATTGCTTCGACAATGTCCTTAGGATTGTCCATTTTTTATGAAACTTAGTGTTTTGGAACCCTTGTATAATGGTTAAACTTGCTATCAGGTCGAATTTTTGATTTGTGATAACTCTTTCAGGACACTTTTCTAGGGCATAATCGCTATTATAGCGAAATGCTGCCGAAATTTCGACTCAAACCCGCAACTAGGCTTGAATTTAGACTTGACTTACTCAAACCTTCTACATGTGTGGTCAGGTTTTGGAAGAAAGGGCCAAAGATGGCCGGAAATACCCTTTTTAGAGCTCGAAAACGCTTGAAACGAGCTTAAATAGGCTTGTCATGGCTTGACACGGCCTTCTCTACCTTGATTTTGCAGGTGACGTGCCTTCTACATCGGGGAGGGCCCCCATGGACGTGGACTTTGACCCTTCTCTTGCTCTCATGGGTGGCGAGAGACAGGAGGAGATATTTGAGGAGGAGGTTGAGGAGGTCCCGAGGAGGGCTAACGTGGGGCGAGGCGGTCGCCAGCTTGTGGGTGCACCCGAGTGGGCCTACAAATGGGATGGTAGACATCTCAATTGGGCAGCGGAGAGCCACCTATCTTACAGGATGGCGAGGAGTTTGGTAAGTTTCAAACTCGTCATTTCCCATTACCTTTCCTATTTGCTTGCCGTTACATTTCTCATTCGTCTTGTGTTAAAGATAGATTTTGATTTGAATTGATACAGGATGCCAGGAACATGAGGTCCTTTTCCGGCTACACGACGATGATGGAGGCTTTAGAGAGACTAACTAAGGAGGAGAAGGCCATCGTCGAGCTGGGAGCTTTCGGGGCTTTCGTAGGAGCTTGGAGGGCGATTAAGGAAAGGAAGATTCGGGCTAACCTTTGCCTAATTTTAGCTTTCGTTGATCGGTACTGGGACCGACCTCGACTTTCCATATGCCTTTTGGAGAGGTCGGGGTCACTTTAGAGGACTACGGCATGATCTCAGGTCTGCCGTGTGGAGCGAAGACTTTGGTGTGGCCGTTGACGGCCATGAGATTAGACTCGGATGAGGCGAGGAGGCTGATCAGCTGGAACCTGGTGGCAGGTGCTGCCACCGTTCCCGGGTTTGTGCCGAGTTCTTACGTAAGGGACTACTTTGCGGGTAGGACCCCGACGAGGGTGAGGATAGATGGGAAGATGGTGCCTCCTCCTCCTTGCATTGCGGAGCAGAGGGCCCGCTTGTGGTTGTGGTGGTTCTTGTCTTCAATTTACCTTGGAGACAAGGGGGAGAGGCTGTCGACAAAGCTCCTTCCCTTCCTTTCTGACTTGAGTAGCCTAGGTCGGTGGGACTGGGTTACTCCTGGCTTTGCGGTCCTCACTCGTTACATGAGGGTCATGGTACGTCCAGAGCTGATAGAGAAGGAGACTTCTCCTGCTACTGTTGGTCCTGGACTCTTGTTGGAGCTATGAACCTCTCCTTTGAATTTATGAAAGATCATTATTTCTTTCTTTCTTTATTTCTCTTGAATTATGAAAAATCATTATCGTAGAGAATTAATGATTATCTTGTCTGCAGGCGTGGGTGTACTCCTACTTTCCCAGCTTCGCGCCCAAGAGGACGGAGTCCGAGCCAAGGGCGTACCCCGTTGTGAGGGACTAGGTGGTGTGCCATAGGAAGAGCCAGCGTTCTTCTTACAATGTTTGTCGGAAGGGCGTGAATGCCCTGAAGTTTGAGGACGTAAATTCCTTTAACCCTTTTTTTATTACTTTCCTTTTCCGCTTTTATTTATAAGTGATCCTAGGAATGACCCCCCTCCCCACTTAGAGCCGATCATAGGAATGACCCCTTGTTTCCTTATTTTAGTGGGTGCCTAGACCTTGGGAGGACTACCCTGATGCTCCAGCTTTCGTGGCCGAAGTCCTTCGTCCTAGGTGCTCGAGTCGGCTGTTGCTGAGGACGTCCATGGGGCCCGTGTGGTACCTGGGCGAGCGTTTGACTCGCCAGTGCTCTCGTGACACCTTCACGGTGCCCATCGATCCTCCACGGACGATGTTTAGGGAGCCTACTAAGGCTGAGAGAAAGGCCGACTTGGCTGACGCTAGTGGTGACGCCCTCCTTCTTCCTGGCGAGGAGTACTCCGAGTTTGTTCACCAGAGGTTGGCGTACTGGCCGATCGTGGTAAGTACTTTACCTTTTCCTTGTTTTTTATTTGACTTGACAAATGACGAACGATCGTCAGATAAAGAGCCATTTGATTTTTGTAGGAGATCGAGGTGGCAGGCGTCGAGCCCCCAGCTTACCCCGAGGTGCTGGAGTCCATTGACGCGGCGGGCATGACGACGATCTCAGAGCTCCATGACTTTGGCGAGGAGGTGACCAACGCTAGCTTGGAAGAGTTGAAGCACCTAGTGAGGAGGGTAAGCCCTCAGCTTTGGCTGTCTTCATTATTTTATCGCATAGGAATGTGTTTGCTGTCTTTTTGAACCTTCTTTACATTTGAATGCAGGTGGCATCGTCTCGTACGTGGCGTTGTGGAGGGTGGCCAACTGGCTGCGGGCTACGGCCATCGAGGCACTCATAGGTGGCCGAGGACGACAGGTATGAACCTCTCACTCCCTTTTTTATTTTACTGCAATTTCTTGCATTTTATTGAAAGGATTGAAATGAGGTATTTCTTTATTTGTATGTAGAGAGAGCGCGACCTAGAGCGTGAGCGTGACCTGGAGCGGGAGCTGGCGGAGTCCCGGGAGGAGACGGCTCGTCTGTTGAGGGAGCTCGAGGTTAGAGACGCCGAGATTGCCACCCTCGAGGCGACCGTGGCTGAGTTGAGTGGCGACCAGGAGTAGCTGCCCTTCTTTTGTTGTTGTCTTGTATACATTTTGTACATTTTGGACTTTTCGGATTTTGTTTTGGGCGAGAACTCCCAGTTTGATGTAGATACCGTGTTTTGGTTGTGTATATAATGGCCTGAGTGCCTTTGCTGCTAGGTGTTTTCTGTTCCTACAGGTCAGCTTAAAAGAACAGGTTTGGTAGGTGACGGTTTGTGCCGTCATGTTGCCGAAATTTACATAGAATTTACACGTAAAACATATAGCATATAGGTGGCCTAAATTGGCGCAAAATGAAAAAAGTAAAAAAAGTGCCCAAAAATGAGCGAAAATGACAAAAATGTCCAAAAGTGACAAAAAATGTGCGACAATGCGCAGAAATGCCCAGAAATGAGTAAAAATGGCTGGACGGTAGGGAGGGCTACCCCCCCAAAAAAAAAAAAATTAAAAGGAATGTATAAGTGTGAAAAATGACAAAAAAATGCTCGTAAATGAGCAAAGAAAACGCTTAGAAATGCGTAAAAATCCCTTTTCTCCTTTATTTATGTTTATGTTTATTTTATTTCTCTTTATTTTTGTTCTTCCCTTTATTATGTCTAGCTAATTCTCTCTGCTAGGATTAGGGGAGTCGATGATTATTGTTGATTGTTAATTAGTTTGCAGATTTGTTGTTGTTATTATGTCTCTGTTGTTTATCACTGCTTAAATTGTATCCTGCTAGTTGAGTCGACGCAATTAGCTTATTTAACATTGGTAAGCCTTGACCTAGACCGGAAGGTTGGAAGGGGTGAGACCTGCAGTGAGCATTATGGCACTTTATTGAGGGCGGAAGCTAAGTTATTAGTGTTTTAGGGTGAATTGAGACCGGAAGGAGATATTCGTTGCCCCTTACACCGATACAACTGACTAATCTGTGACCTTAGCTGCAATTGACCGATGATCATTGACGACCCGACATCCTAGTTCCCTTTTCTTATTGTTAATCTCTCTTTTTATTTCCTTTTGCCTTAATCTCGTTAGTTTAATTAAATCAATTCAAACCCCTACACTGTGACATTAGACAGACCGAGTAGACAAGTGAATAGTGACCGCCTCCCTGTGGAGATCGACCCTACTTACCGCTGACTTCTGTTAGTAGTACTTAGGTATTTATTTTTGGTACCTAACGATGGTATCAACTAGATATTTACTTGGTGAGATTCATGCTATGTAAGACAAACATGAAAATAAAGGAAAATGAAATTCAAGAGTTTGAACACATGGACACATCGTGTGTTAAACTCATGTTGCAAATGACTAGTGTTTACACACTTACAATATACATCACAAGGTGGTAATATGGTATTGACTACCCGAATGTGATGTCCACATTTGTCGTTTGAGTTATTATCACAAGGTGGTAATATGGTATTGACTACCCGAATGTAATTTTTCATTTTCATTCACTACAAAACTTAGAGAAGTTAAAGAAAGAAAATACTCCAATTTCTCTCCTCTCTTGGCCGAATAACAAGAGACCAAAAATAATATTTTGGGTCAAATTTTTAAGCTAGATTAATAATATTACTAGTTCATAATATTATTAATTATTAAGAGTAACACCTTGGGTATAAGCTTTTGGGAGAGGTTCTAATTTAAACCTTTGTTCATCCATTATAAGGAAGCTCAAGAACTAACAAATAGGTGAATTTGTTGGTGCCCTTTTGATCCGAAATCCCAAAGTAAGATTGACGATTTCTTCTCTAATCTTGTTTTTAATTTGCATGCATAAGATCTAGTTATTATTTTATGAATTAATAATCACATTTGTATGAAATGTATAGAAATGGAATTAATGAATCCTAAGGAACATGTTGCGCATTCCCGAAGATCTGGCCAATATGGCAATGTCTGACGTATTTAATACAATCTGACTCCATTGTCATCCAGTAATATCCCAGACGCGTGATTTTCTTTGCCATCATGGGTCCATTCATGTGAGGACCGCACTCTCCATCGTAAACTTCTTTCATCACCTTCTGTGCCTGTGATTGATCAAGGCAACGCAAGACGACATCAAGAGGTGTTCTTTTGTACAACTCTTCGTGCATGAGGAGGTATTGAGAGGTTAGTAGGCGTATGGCGTGTTGTCCCCTCTTATCCATATCTGGTGTGTATGTACCATTGAGTTTGAAGTTTAGAATGGCTAGGAACTGGGGTTCCTCTGGGTTTTCTTCTTCATCTTTAAGGTGGTGTACATAGGTTTGTTCTGACCATCGTTGGATGCATAAAGGCATTTCGATCATGTTGTCCGACATATTGATCAAGGCTGCAAGTTTCACAAGAGCGTGTGCAAATTGATTCTCTTCACGAGGTAGGTGTAGATAAGTGACTTGATCGAAGAATTGGGCGACTTGATCTATTCTAGCCTGATAGGGTGCTACAGTTTCACTTCGAATTTTCCAAGATCCTGTAACTTGGTTAATTATCAAGGACGAGTCTCCGTGAACTCCAAGATTCTTAATGCCTAAACTTACTGCTGCTTGTAGACCAATAAGGCAAGCTTCCTATTCAGCTGTATTAATTGTCACCTCGAAGTCGAGTTTGACAGAAAGTGGTGTATGCTCGCCTTGAGGAGAAATAAGTACCACTCATATTCTAAATCCTCTTAAATTCGATGCTCCATCAAAATAAAGGTCCAAAAAGCCTACACTGGTCTGTAGGATATCCTTGTCTGGAAATGACCACAAGTCTATTGCTTGGGTATCGTTGATAGGATTATTTGCGAAGAATTCAGTAACGGCACGTCCCTTTATGACTTTCACGGGTACGTACTTGAAATCGAACTCTGAGAACATTAAGGTCCACCTTGCCAAACAGCCGTTGAGAACGGGTTTCTCGAAGAGGCATTTGACGGGATCCATTCTAGAATACACTTTGACAAAGTAGCTAAGCATATAGTGGCATAACTTCTTTGTTTCCCACACAAGAGCGAGACATGTCTTTTCGAGAGGCCTGTATTTACACTTGTATTCTAAGAACTTCTTACTAAGGTAGTAGATAACTATTTCTTCTTTTCCAACAGTCTGTGAGAGCATAGCTCCCATGGCTGTTTCGGTGACTGTGAGATATAAACTAAGAGGTTGATCTCGTTGGGGAGGCATTAGCACTGGTGGCTTAGCTAATATCTCCTTAATCCTGTCAAACGCTTTTTGACAGTCGTCGTCCCATATGGTATGATCTGTTTTCTTAAGCTTTTTAAAAATTGGTTCGCAGATCATAGTGAGTTTCGATATGAATCGGCTTATATACTGTACCTTGCCCAGAAATCCTCAAACCTCCTTCTCCGTTTGGGGATGTGGCATTTCGATTAAAGCTTTGATCTTGGATGGATCAATTTCTATTCCCCTCTGGCTGACGACATATCCCAGAAGCTTGCCTGACGTTACTCCAAATGCGCATTTCTGAGGATTGAGCCTCATGTTGTACTTTCGCAGTCTTAGGAAGAATTTGCAATGGATATCGACATGCCCTTTCCTATCTTTGGATTTGACAATCATATCATCCACACACACTTCTACTTCTTTATGTATCATATCATGTAACAATGTGGTCAAAGTGCGTTGATATGTAGCTCCAGCATTAATTTGCCCAAATGGCATAACTGTATAATATTATATGGCCCATTGAGTGACGAAGGCTGTCTTATGCATATCTTCTATGGCCATCTTGCTCTGATTATACCCTGCATACCCGTCCATGAAGGATAACAACGCATGATCTACTGTATTATCTACCAATATGTTGATGTGTGGTAGAAGGAAGTCGTCCTTGGGACTCGCTTTGTTCAAGTCTCTGAAATAAACACAAACCCGGATTCGCCCATCCTTTTTGGGTACCGGGACTATGTTAGCCACCCAGTCTAAATACTCGGAAACTTCAATGAACCCGGGTTTGAATTACTTATCGACTTCTTCTTTTATCTTAAGAGCCCATTCGATCCTCATCCCTGTCGATCCTTGGCATGTCTTTGTAAGACCTAGCGAAAACGTCCTTGAACTCGTGTAGGAGATCGATGAAATTTGCCCTTTCAGTTGGGTTTAAGGTCGTCCCTATCCTAAGTTCATGGGGTTCTAGTTCGGTTCCTATGTTGATGGGTTCGGTATTTTCTATAACTGGCGCCCCTTCCCCCACTTGTACTATTTATTTAGCTATATAGCGAGGTAATTCTACTAAGTCTGGGTCAGGGTCATCCTCATTATCATCGTAAATAGAATTGCATTCAGAAAAACATAAGGAGTAAGCAGAATCTGATTTATTCATATTAAATTTTGAAAATAGCCGAAACAAAGAAGCCATCTGTTCAGTAGTCATTGGCGGTAAAGGGACAGCTGCTGGGTCATTTCCCAAGCTGTTGTTACTATTCGATGCTATGCTAGAAGAAACAAGGGGATGGGGAGTGACGACAGAAGAACACTCTCTAGCGACTTCTCTAGACTCAGACTCTGATTCCAACTATGACTCCGACTCTGACTCGAATTCGTCGTCTTCAAGTTCTCCTTTGAACATCTCTTCTTCTCTAGTAGTGACTTTGAAGAGCTTTCCTCGGTTGTTAGTCCATTTGATTGACTTTCTCCATCCTTTCTGCTGATTCGGGCTGGTGTCAATGATCAATGATGTGGGGTTGAAATGGTTATCTTGAAGTATCATGGTAATGATCTCATCCTGCGCAGCTCTGACAAATCGGTCTTCCCCAAACAGAAGGCTAATAGCTTGTTCGTCTAAACAAGGTGTTTGACTAGTTTTGACGGTAGGAACCATTTCTGAAGGGATGAAGTAGCAATCGTGGAAGACCTCAATTCCAACTAGTTGTATTCTCTTATAATGCCAAGGCTTGGGAAACCCGTGAAAGTATTCTTGACTCCCCTCCCTAACGAAGTATCCATTTAGGGTAGAGAGATAGGGTCGCGTCTGGATTCCTCTATCTTTACGATTTTGGAACTGAGTAAACATTTCTAAGGCTTATGCTTTCGTGGGCTTGTATCCCAATCCTAATGGTATCCTTTGAGAGTATCCTTCTTTGTAAGGTGCAAAGGTATTCTTCTTGGTGGGGTTTAATGGCAATCCTGAGAAGTAACCCTGAGACTTGAGTATGTGGTTGACCACCAAATTGGAGTATAGGTTGAAGTATAGAGGTGCCAGTTTGCTCTCTACGAGATTTATGCTCTGAAATCCTCCAAGCTCATATATTGGGTCAGTGACCACTTGGTTGCTTGACATTTACTCTATCATAGCCTTGATGGGTGACAAAGTGATCGTCATTACTTTGCCATCTAGAAAAATTTTGATCTTCTTGTACAAGGTGGATGTTATTGCTTTGAAAGCGTGAATCCAAGGTCTTCCCAGAAGTATATTGAAGGATGCCTTGATGTCCACTATCTGAAAATTAACCTTTCTCTCGATTTGTCCTGTGGCTATTGTGAGGTTGACTAGCCCTACTACTTTACATCGTGTTCCGTCGTATGCTCGAACACCTTGGTTAGTAGGAGTCCAATCTGATTCTTTCATGCCCAACTTATGCGCTGTCTTTAGTGGTATGACGTTGACTGCACAGCCATCATCCACCAAAGTCAATGGTACGTTCTTCTTTAAGCATGTGACTGTGATGTATAGAGCGAGGTTATGACTGGCGTCGAAAGGAGGAAAATCCTCATCTGAAAAAGTAACTGGGTTACTTAGCTTAATTGAGTCTTGGAAGACCAAGTTGACTACATCATCAGGCGTAGAGTTGTGCGCTACGTTCAGTTTAGCCAATGCTTGCAGTAATGCTTGGCGATGGGGAAATGAACTCGCAACTAATTGCCAGATTGAAAGATCAGCCTTTGTCTTCTGTAGTTGTTTTAATAGATGGTCAGTAGATATATCTTCGCCCTCATTTAGTGTGATGACATTGGTCTTAGTAACTGGACCATTGACGGTAGGACCGTTCTGGGAGGCATTTTGTTATGGACGCCCTGAGCGAGTAAGGTGGTCTATATCCTGATCTTCGCTAGCCTTGACTATATCCTCACTAACCTTGACTAGATAATGTTCTGTGAGGTATTCATCTTCATAGTCATCAGCCCACATTCCGTTTACGATACTGAGTTCTCTCAACCTAATGATTTTAGCTTCCAGACTGATTATTTGCTCGACTAGATTGTCAACTACTGCGATCACCACTTGCATCGTAGACTCTTAAGATATACTTGGAGTTAGTGGCACTATTTCCCTAGGTACAGTGCATGGATTGCGTAGAGATGCCACTACAGCCTCTCTTGATACGGTCGTTATGTACCAAAAATAAATACCTATAACTACCAACAGAAGTCAACGGTAAGTAGGGTCGATCTCCACAGTGAGATGGGAAAATGTCTGCTAAACTAAGTTCATCAGAGTCACAGTTTCTTGGGGGCTTTTAATTGATTGTTCTAATCTAAGGAGATCAAAGAGGAGAAATATAATAAGAGAATTAAAGAAGAGAACTGATAGCAATTAAGCAGAGAGAAAGTAGCTAAGACAGTCGATTCACCATGATTCTCAGGAATCGTGTTCTAGGGTCTCAGGTCAATACAAATTCGATCTACATGGCAATGAATATCTCCTTCCAGTCTCAATTCACCCTAAAGCACAATTAGCTTAGCTTCCGGCCTCACTAAAGTGCCCTAATGTTCGCTACAGGTCTTACCTTTTCCAATCTTCCGATCTAGGTCAAGGTGTACCGCGATTTATTACCTATTTGCGTCGACTTAAATAGACAAGAACAGTTATGTGAAGCGATTAACAACATAGATCACATTCACATCAATTATGATCACCTAAAACACAATTTACTTAAAATCAAGGCTCGTCTATGTCTTAGCAAGGGAGAATTAGCTATGCATAATCATTGAACAAGCAACAACGATACATAAACCACAGAAATTCAACATAATGAAGGATAACGAGAAACTAACAACAATAATGGAGATTAAAGAGAGGAAAGCAATAGAACAAAATAATAGATTAAGATTAAGAATAAAGAGTAGAATAATGGTACCGATTACAATGAGAAAAATCCGTAGTTAAGGTTCAAGAGCAAAAGTCTAAGAGAGTAGAGAGAAAGTGTCGAAGGAAAAAGAGGAGAGAAGAAGATAGATTATGACTGCCGTCATAACCTTATATCTTAATTACAAAAGATAAACTCGAAAATAACTCAAGGCCCGCCTAAAACACATAATCCCTCGATCAAGTTGAATAAAAGAACTTGATCGAGGAGATAACCAGGAAATCCGTTCGATCGAGCAAAGATGGAGTTCGATCGAACACTTTAGATAATGGCTAACTCGATCGAGTGAAAGAAGATTTCGATCGCATGATTCTTCAGGGATAAAGCATTCGGTCGACCAAAATGAGTAGCAAAACTGGTCAATCGAGCTATATAAGCACGTATAAACTCCTTAGCACCTTCCGAAGCCACCTCACGCATCCCTAAGTAACAGATTCCGAGCTCCGAATCCTTGTTCTCCAAAATGCATTCGATTGAGACAAGTTTAGGCTTGATTTCGCTCCTTTCTCGGTTCAGACCTGCAATTTATACAAGACGAACCAAAGTAGAATATTCAGGGGAATTTGTAGCTAGACACCACGTAAATAACACAGAAATGCGTTTAAAAATGAGGTAAAAACCTTATATAAAATACACGCATCAAATCTCCCCAAACCAAACCTTTGCTTGTCCCCAAGCAAACTATTAATGCAACTAAAAACAACCATGGAACGGGACCAACTCATCGGCTACAAATCATCCACCCAAACCAATTTAATTCAACAACTAACAAAGTGGCGATAAGCAAGTGCAAACGAGTTAAATTAATGTCTCAAACTACTGAGTTGTCCACCTTGCAAGACTCATAGATATCGGACTCTCACGGGTCGCTCTTCACACAAATTAGGCACATGGTGAGTATATAAGAAAGAGATAGAAAGAAGTATAGACACTCACCTAACTCGACTTATAAGAACATGCTTGCAGTCTAACATGAATAAAGTCCCTACAACCATACATACGCATTCCAACCAACTAATGACCAAGACACATTCCAAACACTTACATTCCGGTAAGTGAAGTAATGGGTAAGAAGGGGCTAAAATGAATTTGGAGATGTGGAGTTAGTAGCCAAGCTAGCAACAACAGATCCAAATTTAGAAATACCCACTTCATATCATGAAATTAATGCAAAACAGTGTCTATTTGTAGCACATAACTCCCTAACCGCCATAGCATCGTCAACTCCCCATAAGGTACAAATATAGCATGGGAGCATGAATCACAACATAGTATATATTTTTTTGCTCATGATTTTTCGTAATCTTTCTTTTCCTCTTTTTTTTTCACAGCTTTTTCTTTTCATCATTCTTTCACTCCCTTCAACATGTCTACCAACTTCTCAAATAAGATATACAACCATATTGCAATGGAACATTCCCAACAACTACTAATTACTAGCTAGGCTAGGGTAGGCAGAATTATAGATTGTAGCTATATGGGACAACGTGGGCAATTTGGCTATGTGGAGCTCATGGGTAGAATGAAATAAAGGGAATCACCTCTCCTAACATGTGTCACCAACCACAGATCGAATGCATACGGTTCGAAGTAGACAAAATTCGTGTTTATGCAATTTGATATTACATGCCTTATAGAGAGTACTACTCACATCCTATATGAAACTGGTCATGGATGTCACCAATTTATCATGATCTAAACCTTAGAATGTAAATGTAGCTTGCCAATATAAGAGTCAAGTCTATTCGTTCAGATAAGAATGAAATAAAAACTCGTAGATTATGCACATTACCATGCCGACTCAATCTAAATGCAGAAATAAACGTGAATTTTTTTTGAATTAAAACAACAGTGCATGCGAAAATAAATAAACGTGCAAACTGAAATGCAACAAAACAACATGCAGACACAAATATGGATGCATACCTCCCCAAACCAAACTGTACAATGTCCTCATTGTACCAAAACAGGGAAAGAAATGCAAACTGAAAAGAAAAGAAGAACGAAGGTCGGAAAACTTACAAGACGATGTAAAGCGGGGACCTCCCCAAACCGACCGTGAGCATGAGAGGTCACAAATGATCCATAAACGTCACAGCATGCGAGAAACAACATCAGGCTTCGATCGATATGGGCAGAAAGATTCGATCGAGCGGACAGGGTGCCAAAAGCACTCGATCGAGAGGAAGGAATTGGCAGGTACTCGATCGAAGGCAGCAGATGATCGATCGAGTAAAAATATCAGCAAAAGTACTTGATCGAGTAAGATAGCCACTCGATCGAGCTACTCACCAACAAAAAACACAACAAAAGGACTACGAGACTAACAAGAGTACGCACAAGTTCAGCGTTTGTTCGTAACTAAGGTCTAAACACACAACATAGAATAAAACAACAAGTTTAAATAAAAGTACAACAAAACAGTCCGGGTTGCCTCCCGGATAGCGCAGGTTTAAGAGGTCCCGCACGACCTTTCTGGCTTCAATTGGCTGGCTCATCAGGATTGTCAAAGTAGAGAATTTCGACTCTGCTATCAGCATCGTTTGCTTCATGATAATGCTTTACATACTGGCCATTGACCTTGAACCTATTACCATCGGAACTCTCTAATTCAACGGACCCAAATTTAGTTACAGCTGTCATTGTATAGGGGCCACTCCACCTGGACTTCAGCTTGCTAGGAAATAAGCGCAGTCGGGCATCAAACAGCAACACCTTCTGCCCAACATAGGATTCTCAAGGTATTATCCGCTTGTCGTGCCATCTCCTCATCTTTTCTTTGTAAATGCGTGAGCTATCGTAGGCATTTAGCCTAAACTCCTTCAGCTCATCTAGCTACAATAAACGGTTCTGACCACATAACATAAGAACAAAGTTTAGTTCACGAATAGCCCACCTATCCTTACACTCCAACTCAACACGTAAATGATAAGACTTCCCATAAACCAGCCCATAATGTGTCATCCAGTTTTAGACTCCAATCCTTCCGTAATTTAGAAACTGCCTTAGCCAAAATCACTTTTATTTCCCTGTTAGAGACTTCAACTTGCCCACTAGTTTGGGGATGATACCCCAAACCACGCCGGTGTTGGATACCAACCTTAGACAAAATAGAAGTAAGTTTCTTTTCTTTAATGTGCATTTCCCTGTCACTAATGACGACCCTAGGGACACCAAATCGGGGAAAGATAATTTTTTTGAAAATTTTAATCACGGTCTTGGCATCACAATTAGGCGAAGCAATCGCTTCCACCCACTTAGACACATAATCTACAGCTACCAAGATATACCTGTTACCTTTGCTAGACGGGAAGGGTCCTTGGAAATCAATGCCCCCGACATCAAAAACCTCGACCTCTAAGATACTATTTTGTGGCATCTCATGTCTCTTATAAATATTCCCAGAGCGTTGGCAAGCATCATAAGCTGAAACAAACACTTTAGCGTGAGCAAACAAAGTAGGCCAGTAAAAGCCAAACTGAAGTACCTTAGCCACGGTGCGCGATGGACCGTGGTGACCACCATAGGGGGATGAATGACAGCCCTCCAGGATCGCTCTGGTCTCCCACTGCGGAATACACCGTTTTTAGAGACCGTCTGCACACTCCTTAAATAAATAGGGATCACCCAGAAGTACTGCTTAGCGTTATAAAGAAAACGCTTCTTCTGCTGCTAATAAAGGTCAGGTGGCAGCTCGCCACTAACAACATAATTTGCTAAATCTGCATACCAAGGGTCATAGTTAATAATAGAAGACAAAACAGCAAATAAAGAATCATCGGGAAAAGAATCATCAATAGGTAAGGAATCTTCTCCCTCTTGTTGTGATAATCGTGACAGATGATCAGCTACTACATTCTCAGCACCCTTCTTATCTTTAATCTGAAAAAAACTCCTGAAGGAGGAGTATTCATCTCAACAGCCGTGGTTTAGCTTTCTTCTTAGCAAGAAGGTGTCTCAGTGCTGCATGGTCAGTAAAAACAGTAACTTCTGACCCTATCAAATAAGAACAAAATTTTTCTAGCGCATAAACCACAGCTTACAGCTCCGTCTCAGTAGTGGTGTACTTCACTTGAGCCTCATCCAGAGTTCGGCTCGCATAGTATATTATATTCAAGGCTTTGTCTTTCCTCTGGCCTAGCACCGCTCCTAGTGCATAATCACTAGCATCGCACATAATCTCAAACGGCAAGTCCCAGTTGGGAGGCTGTATAATTGGTGCGGAAATCAAGGCCTGCTTCAACCTATTAAAAGCAGAAAGACACTTATCAGTAAATGCAAAGGGGGCATCCTTAAGTAGCAACTGTGTAAGCGGTTTAGCAAATTTTGAAAAGTCCTTGATAAACCAGCGATAAAAGCCGGCGTGACAAAGGAAACTCCACACTCATTTGACATTAACATGAGAAGGTAATTGCTGAATCACTTGCATCTTTGCTTTATCAACCTCAATGCCCCTTTCAGAAACTAAGTGCCCTAAGACAACTCCCTCATTGACCATAAAGTGGCACTTCTCCCAATTCAGCACAAGATTAACCTCAATGCAGCGCTGCAACACTTTATCAAGGTTAGACAGACAATTAGCAAAGTCACTCCCATAGACACTAAAATCGTCCATAAAGACTTCCATAATAGACTCTATATACTCAGAAAATATCCCAATCATGCAACTTTGAAAGGTGGCAGGGGCATTGCATAAACCAAAAGGCATCATACGATAAGCAAAAACACCTTGAGGACAAGTAAAAGTAGTCTTTTCCTGATCGTCTGGATGAATATGGATCTGAAAGAACCCTGAGTATCCATCTAGATAACAGAAAAACGTATGAGAAGCTAACCTTTCTACCATCTGATCAATGAAAGGAAGGGGAAAGTGATCTTTCTTTGTGGTGGCATTTAGCTGTCTGTAGTCTATGCACATCCGCCAACCAGTCACTATTCTAGTAGGTATCAATTTATGTTGTTCAAACATTCCTGGACCATTCTAAAACATTGGTTTTTGTACATATTTACGAGTTCGAAATGAAGTAAATTCAAATTTGTCCATGAAACTTGACTCATTATCGTTGTGTGGTTGACATGCTTGGAGAGGGTGATCTACAGTAGTCCAAATTTACATTACATTAGTAAAACTAATTTTTATTGAATAATTCGAAATTATTTAATAAATCGATGATTATTTTTAATTCATTGGATTTCGGAGCTACATATGTAACACATGGTGGATCATTTAACTTTATAGTTCATTACTTCTGTAATGTATAATACTCCGTACTTTTTGACTATATAATTATAGCTTGGAAATGTCCCGGAAAATGGAGGTCGCGAAATTCATGATTTTCTCAATTGCTTTGTAATGACGGAAATGATGGGATGCCATATGCCATTTATGGCCGCGCAGAGAGCTGACTTCTGCATATTAGAATGAATACTTATGAGAATATAGTTTCGTGTCACGGTGTTACGGACCTAGGGAGTATAATTATCTAAAAATTGTTAGGATGCTGCCTTGATACTTATTCTCCCTGAAATACCTAATGACTCAATCCAATTGGCACGTTCAGTAATCTATTCATACCAGAGAGAGGACAGTAAAAGGAAACAAAAACAGAAATGTCAGTAAACTAGGTACTTCTATTATTGTCCAACATGACAATCCTTTGAAGTTTTCAACACTACAATCTTTCATTGTACGCAAACCAACAAGACAAGCCTTCCAAAACTTATGGTCAGATACTACAGACTTTTTTAGAAGTTTTTACATACTACTATGCCCTAAGCAATACTTTAATATAGCTTACACTTTTTACTGAGTGCAATCAAACTGAAAATCACTTTTGAGTGACTCGACTCGGGCATTTCTACTATCATGATGAGTCATTGCACCGTAAGCACGACAATTCCTAGGAGGCTTTGCATTTTCCTGTACTGATTTTTACTTGCTTGAAGTAATCTGTCTTCCCGATCCCTTATTCTTGCACTTTTCTGGTGGTAGAACACTAGCTTCAGAGGGAATTTTTGACCCAATAAGCATCTCCATTTTAGCTTTCTTGTTTTTTGACTTCCCACGCTTAACTGAATTCGTCAATTTCTCATTGAAACTGCGAAGAATTTCAAGCAGCTCATCACCAAGTTCCTCATTATCCTCAACAAGTGAAACCGAAGTAAATACTTCCGACCACAATTCACTTATCTTGCTTTGGTGGTCTTCTATTGACAGACAATTAGCTAGGAGTGTTGTTCTAACAACATTAAAAATAGGGCGGCAGGTTGGACATTTACTCCATCTATCTAATAGATACTCCCTAGGTATATCAGCAAACCCTCTATCCTTTAATACCCACAGAACATGTTTACAAAGTAACCCGATTTTTTCAAACATTTTACACAAACAAGAAACCTTGTTACCACTTAAATCAACTTTGTATGCCTTGTATTTCTCACGGTCCATTATTGAAATATGCTCAGTGTAGTCTTCAGTGGTCCTCGGTGAAAGACCACAAGTAAAACATGCAGCTTGGAGTTCTTAATGGAATACATAAAACACAGTGGTTGTGTAAAATTCGGCAGTTTTCTTTTCTAAAAGGACAGGTGTTGACAATTTTGGAGAAGTGTCTTTAGCATCAGCTGTCACCTTTGAATATTTCCGTCGCTTAGCATCCATAGCCGATTGGAAACGCATTCAAAACTCGACAAGAGTGAGGTGCGGGTTAGTGAAATTCCCAAAGAAGCTATTTTCAGATTATGACCTTAATGTTGTGCGCATAATTCCGCCAAGATATATGTCTCTAAAGTAGGCGGGAATCCAACTTGCACGAATGTCAAACATTGACTTTAGCCTCTCATGATCTGAAAGCTCATACGAAGAAAGGATCCACTTCCATCTCAATTCAAATTCTTCTGTATCAATCTCTCCATCCCAAACAACAGAAATTATTTCCTTCAAAAAGTTTGTATTTTGGCAAATTGATGGACCGACTTTGTCTGGCAGCTTTTTCATTAAATGCCACATGCATAATCGGTCTTATGTTTTGTCACCAAACACATCTTTTACAGCTTGATTTATGCCTCGGCATTGGTCAGTTATTATTGTAGTAGGATAGGAATCACCCATAGCCTTTATAAAATTCTCAAACAACCAGGTAAATGATTCTCCATCTTCCTTTCTTAACAAACCATCTGCAAAAGTGACACACCTTTTATGGTTGTCCACACACGTGAAAGGGAAAAACACCATTTTATATTCATTGAAGTTATAAGTAGCATCGAAAGAGACGGCTTCACCAAAAAGGGCATAGTTTTTAATTGAGATTGGATCTGCCCAAAAAACCTTACTTAGTCTTTTCTCATCATCCGCATCAAAGTCGAAATAAAATGATGGAGACATAGCTTTATTTTGCATGAAAGTCTCAAGTAACATCTCAACATCATATTCCTTAATATATTTCTTAACATCCGTTGAAATGTTTTTGAAATCTTCTAAAGAAGCCCCAACATTTTTGTACCCTTTTACATATTCTTTAAACATTCTAAAGAATCCACCGGACCATGATTTACTTTTGAATTATCCATGATCATTTTCTTGTGAAAGAGATTCAAATTCCTAGATGGTTTCAAATGAATCATTGTCGTCGGTGTAACCATAGCATGTGTGTGAACCTCGACAAAATCATAAATTTCATATTCACCAGTATCAATTCTCCTAAAACTAACCTTAACTTCACATCCTGTTCTTGTAACAGTCCTCTTTCTTTTAGTCCCCTTGTTCCTACTTTTGCCTTCTTTATTACACACACAACGCTTGTGTGTAATAATCCCATTAACTAATTTTTTTGAATCTAACCTTGGAATAAACCCACAAAATTTTGCATATTTGTTGTAAAAATCTATGCCATCTTCCAAATTTTATAATATCATCCCATTGATTGGTTTAACATGTTCTGGACCACTTGGGAATCCGAAAATTATATTTTCGGAACCAACTCCTGGGGTTTCTACAAGACAATCAACAAAAAGATTGTAATTTTTAATGCTAGGTACATTACATTAGTCAAACCAATTTTTATTAGCTTGTACAATTATGAACAAGATACAATTTTTTTACCTAGTGCATTAGTCACGGGAAGTACACGAGGCATATCCCTACTGATCAGAGCATGGACATTAGTAGCAGGCCGGTATACTGTCTGCAAAGGAAATTATGCACGAGAAATACGCATCTTAAGATACACTTCAGAAAAAACACAAAAGTGGGGGCGAGGGGGGGGGAGGGAATATATCTTGAGAGATAACTAAATTAATCAACAGCACATTAGGCCCCAACTACTAAAAGGGGAAGAAAAACTGGTCAAAGATTGATAGGCTTCAAAGTACACATCACTATCATATTAGATACACTAGTTCATGTCTTAAGACACATGTTTTTTAGATACAATAATGAATAACAAAGTGCATTTTTTGTACATGGTGCATTAGCCAAGGGAAGTACATGCAGTATATCACTACTGCTTGAAGCATGGACATTAGTAGCAGGTATACTATCTGCAAAGGTACACATCTCAATCAAATTAGATACACTAGTTCATGTGTCAGGATCCATGTTTTTTAGATACAGACCCTTCGCTAGTTAGGTACACTCTTTTAGCTGGCCAAATAAACTTCTTTTAGTTAGCTGGAAGCATGTATCTAACAGTTTAAAGAGATGTATCTTGGGCTAAGAAATTTATTCTTACATGTTCCTCAATAAGCAAAAGCAAAAACACAAAAAAATCATAACTAGTTGGAAGAAAAATTCTCCAAAGGTACATATCTTTATGACCCTAGATACACTTGTTCAGTTCTCTAGATACATACTATTTAGAGATAGAAGTTTAGCTAGCTGGAAGCATGTATCTAACAAATTAAGGAGGTGTATCTTGTCTAAGGTACACATTTCTGACATCTCCCCTAATTTATTCAAAGTATCTAGATAGACTGCTACAACCTTATAGATACATTTATTCAACTTTCTAGATACACACGACATTCAATGTACTTCCCTTGACTAATGCACCAGGTACAAAAAATGCAGGTTTTTGTTCTTTATTGTATCTAAAAAACATGTATCTTAAGACATGAACTAGTGTATCTAATATGATAGTGATGTGTACTTTGAACCTATTAATCTTTAACCAGTTTTTCTTCCCCTTTTAGTAGGTTGGACATAATGTGTTGTTGATTTATTTAATTATCTCTCAGCACTTTTCTTCCTCCTTTGTGTTTGTTGCTGAGTTACAATTTAATATGGACTGATCAACAGTGTATCTTAAGATGCGTATTCTAATGTGCATAATTTCCTGTACAGAGAGTATACCTGCTACTAATGTCCATGCTCTGATCAGCAGTGATATGCCTCGTGTACTTCTCTTGACTAATGCACCAGGTACAAAAATTGTACCTTGTTCATTAATGTACAAGCTAATAAAAATTGGTTTGACTAATGTAATGTAAAAATAACAATCTTTTTGTTGATTGTCATGTAGAAACCCCGGAAGTTGGTTCTGAAAATATAATTTTCGGATTCCCGAGTTGTATAGAACATGTTAACCAATCAATGGGATGATATTTTCAAATTTGGAATATGGCATAGATTTTTACAACAAATATGCAAAATTTTGTGGGTTTATTCCAAGGTTAGATTCAATAAAATTGGTCAAAGAGATTATTACACACAAGCATTGTGTGTGTAATAAAGAAGGCAAAAGTAGGAACAATGGGACTAAAAGGAAAAGGACTGTTCCAAGAACAGGATGTGAAGCTAAGGTTAGTTTTAGGAGAATTGATACTGGTGAATATGAAATTTATGATTTTGTCGAGGTTCACACAAATGCTATGGTTACACCGGCGACAATGATTCATTTGAAACCATCTAGGAATTTCAATCTCTTTCACAAGAAAATTATCATGGATAATTCAAGAGTAATTCATGGTCCGGTGGATTCATTTAGAATGTTTAAATAATATGTAAAAGGGTACAAAAATGTTGGGGTTTCTTTAGAAGATTTCAAAAAAAAATTCAAGGGATGTTAAGAAATATATCAAGGAATATGATGCTGAGATGTTACTGGAGACTTTCATGCAAAAGAAGGCTATGTCTCCATCATTTTATTTCGACTTTGATGTGGATGATGAGAAAAGACTAAGTAAGGTTTTTTGGGGAGATCCAATCTCAATTAAAAACTATGCCCTTTTTGGTGAAGCCGTGTCTTTTGATGCTACTTATCACTTCAATGAATATAAAATGGTGTTTTGCCCTTTCACTTGTGTGGACAACCATAAAAGGTGTGTCACTTTTGCAGGTGGTTTGTTAAGAAAGGAAGATGGAGAATCATATACCTGGTTGTTTAAGAATTTTGTAAAGGCTATGGGTGATTGTTATCCTACTACAATAATAACTGACCAATGTCGAGGCATCAATCAAGCTGTAAAAGATGTGTTTGGTGATAAAACACAAAACCGATTATGCATGTGGCATATAATGAAAAAGATGCCAGACGGTCCATCAATTTGCCAAAACACAAACTTTTTGAAGGAAATGATTTTTATTGTTTGGGATGGAGAGATTGATACAGAAGAATTTGAATTGAGATGAAAGTCGATCATTTCCTCGTACGAGCTTTCTGATCACGAGAGGCTGAAGTCAATGTTTGACATTCGTGTAAGTTGGATTCCCGCTTACTTTACAGACATATTTCTTGCCGGGATTATGCGCACAACATCAAGGTCAGAATCTGAAAATAGCTTTTTTGGGAATTTCACTAACCCGCCCCTCACTCTTGTCGAGTTTTGGATGCGTTTCCAATCGGCTATGGATGCTCAGCGATGGAAATATTCAAAGATGACAACTGATGATAAAAACTCTTCTCCAAAATTATCAACACCTGTCCTTTTAGAAAACAAAACTGCTGAATTTTAAACAACCACTATGTTTTATGAATTCCAACAAGAACTCCAAGCTGCGTGTTTTACTTGTGGTCTTTCACCGAGGACAACTGAAGAATACAATGAGCATATTTCAATAATGGACCGTAAGAAAGACAAGGCATACAAAGTTGATTTAAGTGGTAACAAGTTTTCTTGTTCGTGTAAAATGTTTGAAAGAATCGGGTTACTTTGTAAGCATGTTCTGTGGGTGTTGAAGGATAGAGGTTTTCATGAGATACCTAGGGAGTATCTATTAGACAGATGGAGAAAATGTGCAACCTGCCGCCCTATTTTTAATGTTGTTGGAATAATACTCCTAGCTGATTGTCTGTCAATAGAAAACCACCAAAGCAAGATAAGTGAATTGTGGACGGAAGTATTTACTTCGGCTTCGCTTGTTGAGGATAATGAGAAATTTGGTGATGAGGTGCTTGAACTTCTTCGCAGTTTCAATGAGAAATTAATGATTTCAGTTAATCGTGGGAAGTCAAAAAAACAAGAAAGCTGAAAATTGGGATTCTTATTGGGTCACAAATTCCCACTGAAGCTAGTGTTCTACTACCAGAAAAGTGCAAGAATAAGGGATCGGGAAGACGGATTACTTCAAGCAAGGAAAAAGCAGTACAGGAAAATGAAAACCTCTTAGGAATTGTCGTGCTTACGGTGAAATGACTCATCATGATAGTAGAAACGGCCCGAGTCGAGTCACTCTAAAGTGATTTTCAGTTTGATTTCACTCAGTAAAAGTGTAAGCCGTATTAAAGTATTGCTTAGGGCTTAGTAGTATGTAAAAACTTCTAAAAATGTTTGTAGTATCTGACTCTAAATTGTGGAAGGATTGTCTTGTTGGTTTGCGTACAATGAAAGCTTGTAATATTAAAAACTTCAAAGGATTGTCATGTTGGACAATAATAGAAGTACCTAGTTTACTGACATTTCTGTTTTTGTTTCCTTTTATAATCCTCTCTTTGGTAAGAATAGATTACTGAACGTGTCAATTGGATTGAGTCATTGGGTATTCCATGGAGAATAAGTATCAAGGCAGCATCCTAACAATTTTTAGTTAATTATACTCCCTAGGTCCGTAACACCGTGACATAAAACTATATTCTCATAATTATTTATTCTAATATGCAGAATCGGCCCTCTGCGCGGCCATAAATGGCATATGGCATCCCATCATTTCCGTAATTACAAAGCAAGTGAGAAAATCATGAATTTCACGACCTCCATTTTCCGGGACATTTCCAAGCGATATTTATTTACTCAAAAAGTACGGAGTATTATACATTACAGAAGTAATGAACTATAAAGTTAAATGATCCACCATGTGTTACATATGTAGCTCCGAAATCCAATGAATTAAAAATAATCATCGATTTATTAAATTATTTCGAATTATTCAACAAAAATTGGTTTGACTAATGTAATGTAAATTTGGACTGCTGTAGATCACCCTCTCTAAGCATGTCAACCACACAACGGTAATGAGTCGAGTTTGATGGACAAGTTTTAATTTACTTCATTTCGAACTCGTAAATATGCACAAAAACCAACGTTTCAGAATGGTCCAGGAATGCTTGAACAACATATTGTGAATTTGAAGATGTTCACAAAGAGAATGAACAACACAATTGCAAACAACACCCTAAGAAAACCAACTTCAGTATCCACAAACATCCAGAGAACTTGATTTCATCCATCTTCTTAAAAAGACCCTAGGGACTGACCTGGAAAAAAACATGAAAAAAGTGACATTAAGTTACTTTAAAACATCAGCAAATAAAAAATAACATGTGTATAAAGCAATCTATACAAATAACCATAGGGTCTTTCAGATAAACATGCCGTATGTGTATCTACACACCAACAAATGCGTATCTAGAAAACAGGAGATGTGTATCCACTTTTATTTCAACTGCCCCTTATTCCCCCCCCCCCTCCTCCCTCCTCCCTTTTTGTTTAGGCAAAACATAGCAAAACCATGGTGCCTTGTAGGTAAAACTATAACTTGTATCAACAAACTACGTAGTCTCGATACACAGCAAAGAGACGTGTAACGATGCTCACATAGATGTGTATCCAGCAGTTTAAGTGAGTGTAACTATCACCATATGGTCTTCTAGATACACATGCCCTATGTGTATCTACACATAGGGCCCTGCTTGAGGAAGGAAAAGATGTTAAATCCCCAAGTGGGATTTTTTAGCCAAGTTAGTAGTTCCTGGTCAAAACCCCGACCTGAGCGACATTTAAGGAGACATTCGGGTCCCTTCGAAAATGCCAAATGAAGTTGAACCCTAAGAAGTATACCTTCGGCGTGCGGTCTGACAATTTCCTTGGTTTTATGGCCAGTGCCCGAGGAATAGACGCCAAACCCGAAAAGGTCCAAGATACTTTTTCAAACAGAGTACTCCTACATCTACTTAAAGTAAGTAGAAACTTCAGACTTTGACCGTGCTCTTAAGCCAAGGCAAGTTTCTTTCCCTTTGAAAGACCCAATCCTAACTATTGAACTTAAACTTATGACTCAAGTCATAACACTGCTGAAGAATACAAGAGCTACACTCAGAGGATACTGGTACGGGAATGCAAAGGAAAACAGACAGACAGAGGAGACAGACAGAGGAGACAAGGCTGAGGCAGAAGAGTGCATCCCTCTACCGCAAAAAAAAAAAGTAGGTTTGGACGACTGCATTGATTCTTTTAAAATATTTCAATGAAAAATTCAACAAAAATTGAATGTCTCTCTAGGTCATAACCTTGTCACCCTCTTGCCTTCACCATTATGTCTGAATTGCCTTAATAGTTTTAGCTTCGCTCATATTTTTTATTTTATGACGAGGGGGTTGAATCCCCCCGGGCCCATGCATTCCCGCACCACCATATGGACCATGTAAGCCACCCCTTTCGGGGGCTGCAGTGGCCAAGTGATCATCGCCCCAGCTGGTAGTCGAACCCGGGACCTCTCAACTCCTGCATTTCTGCAAGTTTCAAGGTTTAACCCGGCTACCACTGGACTAACACCACTTGGTTCATATTTAACTAACCTTTTATTCACTGCAGCTAATTTATATTTAATACTTGATATGTCTGCAAGAGCTGCTCATTATCTAAGATTTGCGCTTGTTGTAGTCCATAAAAGCCACAATTGATGAGTAAATATCAACTTATCCAACCATTCTCCTAAATTTTACTCAAAGAACTCTAAAACACCCAACAGTTTTGGAAGTCTTAAGTTGGCAAAAATTTGTGAGTCTCAACAACTACGTAGTCTTGATACACAGCAAAGAGACATGTAACTGTCTCACATAGATGTGTATCCAGTAGTTTAAGTGAGTGTAACTATCACCCTAGGGTCTTCCCGTGACACCCCCATATAACTTTACAGGTGATACAACCAAACTACTAAAACAAAAGATACAACTCGTCAAAACTACACGAACTACTTCTGTTATTACTCGTGAGGCTTATCCCGTTAAGACACCAGCAATCATCCAAGACAACACCTGCTAAAACTGACTGCTCACCATAAGGGATAAGGGCAGACACAACAGAAACAAACCAACACAAACCAAACAAGGTTAGTAACTGAGGCAAGACACAACAATCAACTACCAACATATGACAACACAGCTAAACACACACACCAGTCACAACCACTCCAACCAATCACCATCACCGACTGTCCACTGGACCAGTCCTGCCAGTGGGGGATCGCAGCCGTTCCCACCTATGTCCCGCTCATCATACTGAGCGATAACCCTGTCCCATTAATGTGCACATCCCCTCCCGTGGCGGATTCCACGGAGGGCGAAACTTGGGCATGAAGCCACTCCCGCAAGTGACTCCACTCAGCCGAGGACGCACCTCGAGAACCAAAGAGAATCAATCACAGACAGCTGCACTATAACAACAACCAATGAAATAACACACACCAACCGATTACCATACACAGCCACACGGTCACAACAACGATACATTAACGATACTACAATTGACACACTAGACAACCAACAGAAACTGAGTAAGCGAACCTACCTTTAAGCCAACAGCGGCAATTCCTCGATCAATCACAAGACATCAACCATGCACGCAACCCCTATACAAACAACATACAAGTCTATTACTACCACTACAACCCTACAAGGAACAACAAAGACAAAGACGGTGATGATGAGATTCCTACGCATCTCACAACGGCGTTAAGATCGCTACCCGACTCAAATTACTCATCCTCAAGGCACTAGCACCCTCAAAGGCTCCCATGGAAGGTATTTGGTGAAGGGAAAGGAGGGAGGCGACATATAGGTCTGAAGGAAGGAGGCGGAAATGATTTGCGGTTTTAACAAAACATAATTATAAACCCTCGCTGTAAAGACGCTACTCGATCAAGTCACCAACCTACTCGATCGAGTGCCCAAGCTACTCGATCGAGTAACCTCTACTCTATCGAGTACAACTCATCCTCATATCCTAACAAGACACTAGACATCTCCGGCACGCATTCCCAAGAACCTTCACCTGCTCCCAGAGGTCGGTCAACGTCGGTCAACGGGTCCCTAAAAGGGCGGGTATTACAGTCTTCCCCCTTTAAAAAGAACTTCGTCCCCGAAGTTCGACTCATCCTCCCCCAAATTACACGACAACAAAACCCAAGGTCGACACCCCCGTTCTCCCGACACAGGTCCACCACTCTCTAGAGGCATTATCCACTATGTCATCATCATCAACTGTCTAACACACACCACATGCCCAAGCTTCTGTAAACCACTACTCGAATTACCAAGCTCACAACAAGCACCAACACGACCAACTCGACTAACGATTATACTACTACGCCGAACTCCTCAGACACGCATTAACGTAGCTACGAGATAATACTTTCACTGACCAACAACTACCACAAAAAACATGTCACACCACGATCCTATTACAGATTCACACAATGCATGACTCATAATCGCACAACTCCGCTACCATTCTTGACATCCTTATCACTTCATGACTATCTTCTCACAGAAAATTACTCAACTATTACTTAAACATACAAATTACCCATCAAAACTATTAAAATAATTATAGCTTCATGCTTGAAATATAACAGTGACATTATAAAACATTACAAACATACGGTAAAACATTATAACATACAGTAAAAATTATTATAATTTCGGCTTTTTCTTTTGCGACATTACTCTTCCCCTCTAAAAAGGAACTTCGTCCCCGAAGTTTACCATTAGACCATTGCTCACTTAACCTCACACATTTTGCACCTTGTCGACATTACTCACTAACCACGACTAACATTAACTTATATACACCTGTTACTTTATGAGAATGATTATCAACGACCATAAAATACATGCACGTACAATATGTGTAATGGAAGTTTAGAAATTTCCGGAAATAAGTAACAAGTCTTTTCGATAATAAATAAGTTAGGCTTGCTTGTAGACGTTGAGGATGTAAAATTAATGGCATAAAATAAACCTTTGTGTATTTCCACAAAATGTCATTTATAAGTCAAGCACGGACCCAAGCATAACTACTAAGTCGACCCAAACATGTTGCTAATCTTCAATACCCATGATAATGATCGAAATATGCAAAAATAGAAACATTCAAACAATGTAATCCTCGACAAGTGCCTGTAACAGTGCTACTCGATCGGGTGGGTTAGGCACTCGATCGAGCTGGCCTTACTCGATCGAGTATCTTAGCCACTCGATCGAGTAGCCCGAGATCAGAATACCCTCTAACTGTCACACCTGCAGCTACTCGTTCGAGTGAGTGGCACTCGGTCGAGTAGCCACAGGTCAAATGCTACTCCAAAACTTTCCTAACACAACATAATATATATATATATATATATGATCGCATCACCGCGAGTCGGGATGATAACCCGACCACAAATCCTGCAAACAAGTCTAGGAAAAGCAAGTACGGCCTTATGGCCACCAATACAAACCGAATATAATAAGTACGAATCAAAATAACTAATATCCAACGCAAGTGATAAACATAACAAGAGAAAAAGGAGTATCACTCCTGCTGTTGCTGCTCATCCATCACCTCGTCCTCACCTCCTCCGTCACCTGACATGCCTGCTCCTGATGTGCTAACACCCGCATCACTACCGGCTCCAGCATCTGGTCTCACGTACCAAGGGGTCAAACCGCCGTAGGGGTATGACTGAGGTGCTCCCCATGTGGACGCATCCACCCCGTAAGAGTGGAAAACCCCGTTGTAATCCCCAACTCCCCTCCACCAAACTGGATGCGGTCCCGAGGTCCCAATGCCCTGAGTATAGGCCGTCTCATGCATGTTCTGGAGCATCAAGGTAGAGGACACTCTCTCTGCCAGGTAGCTCTCACGTGTCTTCAGGGTATCAAGGGAAGGATAAAAAGGAAACGGGTGCGGTGGTGGTGCTGCCGGCTGTGGCAGTGTCTCAGCCATCCTCTCCCGCACTCGGCGTGGCCCTCTCCCTATCCTAGGCCGATCCTCCTCAGCTCTCACATTCTCCCCCTTCCTCGGCTCAGGCATGACTCGTAGGATCTCCGGGTCGATGAAGTACGTCTGCTTCGCAGGACGCGCCTCATTCTCCTCCTTATCAGAATCGGCAGCTACCACTGCCGCATGTAAAGGCTCTGTCGGTGGGAGGTGCTCAGGAGCTGGTATCTTCATCGAACTCATTCCCCACACCCTCCATGCTAAACTACCATCCTCCAAAGTTCTCAACCATTTCAGTTCGAGGATGTAATCTCTGTCAATGGTAGGGACCGGGGTGGCTAGAGAGGTGTACTCCGAGAAAGCCTCAAAAGAAGTTAGCTTCTCAACTAAACGTGTGGCGATATCACCACAACTCAGAAACCTAGTGCTAGAGGAGGCCATCAAAGCAAGACTGGCACATACCATAGCGGGAGCATTAAAGGTCACTTTCTCAATCCTCTCGGGGTTGAGGTACGCCATCAAAAGCAACAAATCGTGGGAGTTCAACTTGCTCATATCCGACCTCTCGTAAAGGAGACACAACACGGCACAGAGAAAGATCCTCAAGGTGACATGTTGCACATCATTGATCAACATGTTGCTAGCGGTGGGATCTGATTTCCCGGTGATACAGGACATAAGGCGGCAAAATCCACACTCAGACGGGTATGTCACGAAGGGATCCCTTGGGAGGCTTATCCATGCCAAGGTGAGAGCCAAAAAGGTCCATGGTCAAAACAAAACTGGTGTTCATGAGGCGGAACTGCACAGTTTGCTCCACCGGCTCGTATTTAAATGAGCTCATGAACGCAAGGGTCATAAAAGCATACGAATGCTTCCTTAAACGGTATAGCCTGGTGAAACCCAAAGTCTCAAAGATATGACGGACATCCGTCTCAACACCCATGTCCTCTAAAATAGTCGTGTCCACACAGCGAGTCGGTCTCATCTTACGGGATTGTAAGGCTATAAACCAATCCCATTGTGCGTAGTCCACAAAGACCACAGACGGATACTCTAGTACAGCTGGTACCACCGGTCCACTCCCCTCCCCAACTTCGGGCTGGGAAGCCCTACCCCTCTTACTTTGTCAGGTCCCTAAGTTTAGTCTCGGCATCTGTTTCAACATACCATTTAAATACACCAACACATATGCACCAAAACATACAAAGTACAAATATTTAATCATGAAAGAATCATCTAAGTACACACTATCACCAACAATTCCCAAATTACAAGTAAAATTTCAAATCCTTATAGCTCATACGGTCTCTACAGCTGTGGCAATTGTGACATAAATAACATGAATTAACTCAACTGCTACAACTTTTAGGACTTAAACCTTCAAAATACATTCATATACAACCCAAATTTCCAATTATGTGAGACGAATTTCAGTTTAGGGCACTATTAAGACGGAGATTTAAGACAAATTTTGGGGTGAAAATCGCAAAAATCAACTCCTCACATGATATAAACAACATACCTTACTCAATTTTTATCCTTTCACATGTAATAGACAACTAATAGTCAATTCAATTTATCAAGCCCTAAAAATTTCGGTCACTTTATGCTCAATTTTAATTCGATTCTTTTTGCATTATAAACAACAATAATCATAAAAGGGAAGCATCTAGATCACAGTACAACAATTAAAAGCAAATTTTCTCACATATAATTCGACTTTTCAGATTTCTCTATCACCCTGATTCTTTCTATTTGACTAAAAGCATTAAAAAAAATAGGTGGAAAATTCATACCTTATTCAAATAGGAAGTAAAAGAACAAATAGAAGGAAGGAAATCAATGGATTAAAGCACCATAAGTATCAAGAGACAAGGAATTTGAGAGGAAAAGGGGTTAGGGTTTGCCAAAATATGAGGGAGAATAAGAAGAATCAGTAAGAAAAGGGTTTATGAACCCGCGAAATTTCCTGTAATGTAGCTTACTCGATCGAGTAAGTCGGGTACTCGATCGAGTGCCCTCTACTCGATCGAGTAGGCGTTATTTGGTCGAGTTTTCCGTAGGAAATTCCTACATCCTCGACGTCATAGCTTCCTAACTAGATCGAGTGAGGTCTACTCGGTCGAGTAGGAACTCATACTCGGTCAAGTAAGGTTGCGTACACGGTCGGAAATACGAGATTAACTGAAGATTTCCGCAAAACAACATCACGTGTCGACTCTAAACCAAGTTCGGAAGTCGTCACCGGTTACCATAATCATTCACTTCATACTATTACTTCTCAAATGTATCGCAACGGTTTCACCAACTAAGATACATACCATATCATTCTATAACAAACTTCACACAACATAATTTACCACGCTATTAAATCGTTTACGCAAAAGTTTGACGCATTACTTCATGTCCACCCTTTACCTACAACTTCACTAATGGAACTTGTAATCACTTTACTCTAGTCACTCATTTAACATTCAATTATCATGTATCATCTGAGTCTATTAGCAATGCAACCGTGTCTCAGCATAAACAAATTAGTCTACTCAAATTAATCATGTCACAAACGGAAGCTTTTAGCCATTCATATATCACATTCATCCATGACAATTTGGATAATTATTATCTCAAATACACAACTTTTAACTATCATTATTATTACTATTATAAGATTTGTAAATTATTATAGGAACTACCAGTACTAACAACTTGAAGCAAATACGACCGTCACCAAACTCCATACATTATTCCAAATTCCTACTCTTTTCACACACAACTATATTCATGCACCAACTTTCACATTTCCATTATCATCACACACACATTAGCTCCATTAGGAACTTTATCATATACGATTCTAACATAACTATTATACACATGCTAATATCAATAGAAACTTTACCACGAATAATTCTAGTATGACCACTATACACATTAGGCACATAATTGCCGACTCAACATTTCCATACCCAGTGACTGGCTTAAGCACAATGGGGCCATGATTTTGAAATGAGAGCGCCTACTCACCCAAAATCTAGCATCACCTGGGGTTCCCAATATACATACACCAGGTTCATTTAATTAGACTCAGTATGTTCATTAGGCTCATTTGTTACAGGTACCAAAATCGTTGCTCTGATACCACTTTGTGACACCCCCATATACCAAGGAGCCTTAACAAGACCTTCCCTAGCATATAAGGGCATCACCATCTCGGTTGCCCGAGGTAAGTAATCAACAAAAGTCGATAAAAGAACATTGAAAATAACTTTACAGGTGATACAACCAAACTACTAAAACAAAAGATACAACTCGTCAAAACTACATAAACTACTTCTGTTATTACTCGTGAGGCTTATCCCGTCAAGACACCAGCAATCATCCAAGACAACACCTGCTAAAACTGACTGCTCACCATAAGGGATCACGGCAGACATAACAGAAACAAACCAACACAAACCAAACAAGGTTAGTAACTGAGGCAAGACACAACAATCAACTACCAACATATTACAACACAGCTAAACACACACACCAGTCACAACCACTCCAACCAATCACCATCACCGACTGTCCACTGGACAAGTCCTGCCAGTTGGGGACCGCAGCCGTTCCCACATAAGCCCTGCTCATCATATTCAGCGATAACCCTGTCCCATTAATGTGCACATCCCCTCCCGTGGCGGATTCCACGGAGGGCAAAACTAGTGCGTGAAACCACTCCCGTAAGTGACTCCACTCAGCCGAGGACGCACCTCAAGAACCACAGACAATCAATCACAGACAGTTGCACTATAACAACAACCAATGAAACAGGACACACCAACCGATTACCATACACAATCACCCACACGGTCACATCAACGATACATTAACGATACTACAACTGACATACTAGACAACCAACAGAAACTGAGTAGGCGAACCTACCTTTAAGCCAACCGCAACAATTCCTCGATCAACCATAAGACATCAACCAAGCACGCAACCCCTATACAAACAGCATACAAGTCTATTACTACCACTACAACCCTACAAGGAACAACAAAGACAAAGACGATGATGATGACATACCTACGCATCTCTTAACGGCGTTAAGACCGCTACCCGACTCAAGCGACTCATCCTCAAGGCACTAGCACCCTCAAAGGCTGCCATGGAAGGTATTTGGTGAAGAGAAAGGAGGAAGGCGACATATAGGTCTGAAGGAAGGAGACGGAAATGATTTGCGGTTTTAACAAAACACGGTTATAAACCCTCGTTGTAAAGACGCTACTCGATCGAGTAACCAACCTACTCGATCGAGTGGCCCCTACTCGATCGAGTACCTAAGCTACTCGATCGAGTAACCTCTACTCTATCGAGTACCACTCATCCTCATATCCTAACAAGACACTAGGCATCTCTGGCACGCATTCCCAAGAACCTTCACCTGCTCCCAGAGGTCGGTCAACGGGTCCCTAAAAGGGCGGGTATTACACTTCCAGATACACATGCCCTATGTGTATCTACACAGTAGCAGATGTGTATCTAGAAAACAGGAGATGTGTATCCGCCCTCTTCCCCCCCCCCAGGGTCTTTCAGATAACCATGTCCTATGTGTATCTACACAACAACAAATGTGTATTTAGAAAACAGGAGATGTGTATCCACTTTCATTTCAACTGCCTCCTTGTCCCTCCTCCCCCCCGTCCCCCCGTCCCTTGAAGGTAAAGCTATGACTTGTATCAACAACTACGTAGTCTTGATACACAACAAAAGAGACGTGTAACTAATCTCACATAGATGTGTATCCAACAGTTTAAGTGAGTGTAACTATCACCCTAATGACATGTTCTATCGCCATAAAACTGTGTATTCATCCACTTATATGCATGTATATATCACTTCCTGATATTCAAATTTTATCTTTAAAGTATTTTACTCCCACTTTAGTAGTTTCAACATAATTTCTCGACGATAAGCAATAATATTCTGCAAAATAAAATGACAAAAATTTATTTAGAAACACGTAAAATGAAAATTAAAAACAACATTTTGGTTAGGCATTACTGCTGCTGGTGAAGAATGGCACTCTCCATTAGCTATAGTTACCTCAAGGTTTGAATGAGACGATCTCACGTGTGAGACCTACTCAACTACTCGTATATATTTTGTCTTGTGTGGTTGTATACGAGGCAAGTGTGAAAAAAGGCTAAATATAGTCACGCATCATTTTACTTCTTCCGTAGGACACCAAGTTATATATGATTTTCTATATTTAATTGATTGCTTTACCAAATTTTTCAATGTAATTCACTCTACAATATAACAAAAATAATTATTAAGTCCATTAAACTCACTTTGAAGTAGTTCTTGTCCTCCCATAATTTCTGATCTTCTATTGCACCTTCCAGAATCTTCATAACATATAGTCCGCAATGATAACTACACAAAATACAGCGAGAGATTGAAAAACTGCACTTTGTTATTACGACAAATTGGAATTCCGTACTGCCATAAAATATAAAAAATTCAAAAAGGAGATATAAAAGAAAACTTACGTGTTTTCTTGCTGAGGTACATCCACAATAACAGAAGGAAACAAGATCATACCCTTTAGATGATTGTAACCATTGTGGTGGTCGAACTGATTTGCAATATAGAATACCTTTGAATGACAAACAATCATCAAAATAGTAATAGATGAATTCAATCATAACCGATAATAACAAAGCATAAATATAACAACAAGAGTAGAGGCCATACGATACCCTCCACATAAGAATTATACTCCTCCATATCGTCTATATTTTTTGTATTTGGCTTACATGAGTCCAAAATATAGTTTTCCTTCTTCTTGATGCCAGACATACAAACTAACCAATGATTCCCATTTTTGCCAATCGTGAAAAAAACCTACAAAGATAAAAAAAGTCAAAAATGAATTGTCAAAAACAAAGTTGACTTCATTCTGAAAATAGTCACAAATACACCACACAAAAAAGAATATTCAGGAAGGGGAGGTTACACCAACAATAGACACTCCAACACTCCAACAAAAAAAAGTAGGTTCGCAAACACTCATTTAAATAATTTACCTTATCAATAGTTGCTCCATTTTCAGGCTTGTACTGCATCTTAAGATGAGGGCACCACTTAATGTTTCAATTCTTAGGACATAGTGAAGGCTTAACCTACTAGAAATAAAAAAATTGGTTAGATATGGACTACTAAAACATCAGAAAGGTGAATTTTTGAATCTGAAACAACAATTATATCTTAATTACCTACTTGCACTGTTGATGGCAAGTAGAGAATATAATTTTTATCGTATGTGCACATCACACCATACATATCAAGCACCTATATATAAAGGATCATATTCTAAAAATTTCACACATACATCAGTATAAATATAAATAATAAAAAATAAATGTCTACGTACTTACCAAAACTATGCCAAATCTGGCAATCAATAAGGAGCGTATCACAACAGTTTAATGTATTTAATAACGACACTTAGATTACCGTTTTTCAAATATTGGCGGAAACCTAGACCGCGCTAATAGGAATAACGGTTTCCCTCGACAAGCGTTGTTATTATAATTTGACAACGGCTGCATAACAAACCGTTATCAAAAACGTTGCAACGGTTTCCAAAAACTCGTTATAGAATCACTCTTCTCAACGGTTGATAGAAAACCGTTACCAGTTTAAGATATCGGTGTGGACAAGGCCCTCGGGAACTGCGTCCGCGGGATCCACACTAGGCATAATCGACTCGAGGTTCTTTCGAATCGAATTAAGACAAATTAGAGTCGCCACCAAGTTTTTTGGGAACTTGGAACCGTTCAAGTCAACTTTACACCTTTCATCAAAAAGCATAAAGCCAATCGACTACGAGTGATTAAAGATAAAGACTTGTACCCTATATCACTCGATTTGAATGACTCTCGTAATCCAATGGTATTTAGACGGATCCGCAAACCATAGATCTCGAGTAAGGGGTGAGGGTACGTGTTAGGAAGCCCATAAGGACACCTAACCCCGCCCGTCAATAACGGCCTCTACTAAGTCAAGTATCGGATTTCAAACAAGGTCATAGCTACTACGATATATGATATGCAAACATCGTTTTAAAACCCTAACATGTGACAACAATTTCTATGTCGTTTTAGATGCAACTAAACTAACTTTGTCAAAGTTGTAATTTAGCATGTGGGTTGATTGATCTAACAACATACAAAACGAAGCAAACAAGGCTTAGGGGGAATGGGGGAGCCGTTGGGATCTACCCTATTACAACCCAGGCATTTCATGCCAACACAACAAGAAATTAAAGATATAACTCGATCTAAATACAATTGCTATATACAAAACCGTACATGACGCATCACACGGCCATTCGGCCTAGGAAAACGTGTACAAAGGGGTGGCCCACGGCTTACATGACCCGCGGCCTTGGGTCACTCCTCGTAATGTGTGCTTTCACTTAATCTCATCGAATTAGACATAGGGCTACGCACCAAAGCATGCATTAGCATAAATCGGGCCATGTTGCTTTAAACAACATGCGATTTACTACGCTCTTACATGCATTAAGGCACAACCATCTAACCAAACAAGACTAAGGTTTTTGGAAGAGGTTTTGACTCGATAAGAGAAAGCTAACTTGAAAATTACAACTCGATAAACAAACGATAAATTACAAGCGACAAAACAATAAAGAACAAACGATGTAAAACAAACGAAACAAGAAAGACCAAAGGACACGGCCAAGCCATGGCCACTCTAGACACGGCTACCCTAGGTCCTAGGTCAGTTTCATTAGTTAGATCAATTGATCGTGAAACAAGTTCGAAAGCGGGCTAGAAAACAAGTTAGAAACGACGTTGATCGATTGAGATGATGTCGCGCAAATGTGTATTCTACACGGCCTAAAGGGGTCAAATTAGGTCAAGTTCGCTAATTAAATTAACTCATCGAGTGTTAATAAGAAGGTGCTTATCATGCACTCTTATACTAGCGAGAAATTATGTGAAAGAGAGAGATGCATTCAATTAAGTTACAGAATTGTTAATCGGTTTTAAAAGCTATGTCGATATACCCTAAAGTGTCTAATTAGGTTATTAAACTGATCTAATGTCATCTAAACGAGTTATATGTTAACAACCAGAGGTCGAACTAACATGTGAATGGTCCTAAGGTGGGTCGAATCACACGAAACAAAAGAGGAGTCAAAAACGAAGAGCGAAGTTAGAATTCGTTTTATTAATGCCCTACCTTGAACACGAGGATATGTAAATGAGACGGGGGTTACGACCGACTGATGTAGCCATTTCTTTCCCATCTCAAGTCAACGCGGGTGTTCATGGTGGTACTTTAACTCATACTCGGACTAAACTAGTTTCATAGTTAATGACAACAATCGATAAACAAAAACGATAAACAAACAAAAACGAACTATAAGAAAACAAACATAAAAACGAAATAAAAGGGAGAAAGAGGAAGATTTGATGCACCCTCAACCTACATGTATCGTTGACACCGTCTTGGGTCGTAATCGATGGTAGATTTTATCTCGAGAGGCCGTCGTCGACGAAGAAACAAAGCAAACAACACGTTTTTTTGCAAATCTGTACATCAACTTTCAAACTGCGTTTTCTCTCTCGTTTCACGGTCAAAATTCGATTTAAAAGATGTTTTGAAAACTAGAAAGAGAGGAGAACAGAGATCTTAAAACAATCCCTGCTCTTTTTGAGTTATTGGGCACGAAAAACGAGCACAAACAGAACTGGACAGACAGGAAAAGCCGCGAAAACAGAGTGTATAACACTCTGTTTTTCGAGGGAAATCGTGTACTCTCAAGGGCAATTTGGCTCGTAAATATTTGTCTAATGTGTAGATGGATGTTGTATGGTTAATTTTGAACAAGAAACTCGAGTTTTGATGGAGGTTTGAAGGGAGAACGAAGGGTTTCAAAGAGGACACACAAACTGATTCTCAGTTTGTATGTCGGTTTTGTGGAGGGTTTTTGAGAGGCAATTAGGGTTCGTTTCTGAAGTTTAAAGCTTGTGAATGACGGTAGTATGTATGGAGAACTTAGAGCAATGAATGTATGGTGAAGGGGGGGTATTTATAAGGAGTTAAGGTAGGGTTTTAGAGGGGAGAGGCAGACGGGCTCATTCACGCATAGCTGCTGTCCAGCAGCTTTTGTGAGGGTTTGAGAGGCTTTGTGAGGGGGTTTCTTGGTGTTTAAGCTAAGGTAATATGGGTAGGATACTAGGGTATGGGTTAGGGTTAATGGGCACGGGTTTGGTAGCTGTTTGGAGCGGGTTTTGGGCTCGGGATTTGGCACGCAAAACAGGGGGGTTGCTCGTGTTTTTTATGCGGGCTGTTGGGGAGTGTTTGGGACGGGATTTGGGCCGTGGTAAAGGGGGTTCGAACTGGGGTTGGATGGGTAGAGGCCTAGGTTTGTTAGTGTACTCGAGATTCGTGCCAACTCGTAAAGAAAACGGGTTCAAAAACCGAGGTATAATCGAGCTCCAAAACGCGTGTTTAAAACGAGTTTTTTTTTTCGATTTTTAAAATCGATTAACCAATTAAAATAAATGATTTTTCAAATCAAATATACTCATAAAATGATTTTTCAAATCAAATATTTATTTTATTTTCAATAAAATAAACTTGAGATAATAAACTCAAAATAAAATAAAATGAATTTACCTTAAAAAAGCTTTAATTTAAATATCATTTAAATTAATAAAATACTCCATCGACAACGCTCATTCTACATCGTAAAACGAACCCAAATAATGACAATGACAACTAAAGAATACATGTGTCCTATCATCATCGGGTGTTTGTCGGGTTCTCTATAAATTCCAATATCGACGGATACGGGTATCTATAGAGCCCCCACTTTGACTGAGGCTTGGACAAGGCGAAAGTCAAAGTATACCCCAGGTCCCTTTCGACCTGAGGATTCTGCGGGTCGTTTATAGTCCATTAGACTTGCGTATATAAGCTCGCCAGCCATAAGAAGAGATCATACCTAAAACTTCGCTGGGTATTGACTCTTGCTTCTGTTGCGTCGAATTATCATCATTGGTCATCGACCCATAAATTGCATATATGGTGGATTGAGCCTTATCCTTAGGCGCCTACGTATCCGTTTCTCACGGAATCAAACCCGCGTCGTAGTTCGGCAACTGCTGGCACATGCCCAAAGTTTATCATCTGCTGGCACCTGTCCGAAATTCATCATTTGTTGACACTTGCCCAAAGCTTATCATCTGCTGGCAGGTGCCTACATGGGACAGGACTTTCCAATGAGGTTGCCGCCACTTTCATCATTTGCTTTCAGCTATGGAATTCTTCCATTTCATACTCTTGTATTGAATTGAATTCTTGGTGGATGTCATCCTTTATATCTTGATAATGGTCTCAAGCCAACGGCCAGAGCTCCCGATTTGTGATGGCTCTAAAGTCGAAGACTTTAGAGCCCCCAGTTGAAGCATATCCTGCTATATTTGAAACATAGAAAATGTACAAGCAATAATCATCACATAAGCACATTTGGATCATCGATCTTAAAATTGGATCATTTAAAATATTGGGTCATTGACCCGAAAATTGGATTTGAAAAAATTTGAATAATTGGGCCATCGACCCGAATTTTGAATTTGTCATCACTTAGAAAATTGGGCCATCGACCCGAGGCTTGAAGTTGAAGTGTTGGAATGCTGGGTCGTCGACCTAAAATTAAATTTGAATGACTGGGTCATCGACCCGAAATTTGAACAAGTTGAAAATTTTGAATAATTGGGACATCGACCCAAATTTTGAATTTCACATCACTTTGATATTGGGCCATCGACCCGAAATTTGAATTTGAAACGAATCATTTGGATGTTGGGTCGTCGACCTAAAATTTGATTTTGAACTTTGAGATTTGAACCTTGACTTGAAATGTACCACTACTTGGATAATCTATCCATAATTCACAAAAAGTTTTGAAATTTCGGAATTTTGAAATATTTGGCATTTTGAAATCGAACCTTGACGGGTGAGCAGGAAATACGACTCAGACACTCTGTATGACCCGTAAACAAATGTGGGCGTAGCCCGCTACCGTAAAACAAAAAAGGAAAATAAAATCGCAAGTGTGCACGGGTTTTAATTCAATTATTGACTTATTGGGGGTAGAAATGTAAATTGGCCATTCTGACGCCAAAAGATGACAAACGGGAATCACAAGGTCGTCGAACTTGGGACGTAGATATCGTATGGCATGGGCGTGCTCCCGAGGGCACATGGGAATCAAGATCACTTGGCATTGACAAGGTGGATTAAACTCACAGAGCAACAACGTTGGCTTCGCCCAGACTGATTTTATGAGAACACTTAGACATCACATATCACTCTTGTTGGGAACATTCTGTCACTCTTCTCCTCGCCTCCTTTCTTTTCAGCGAGTTTTCATTATTTCTTGCCACCGCCGTCTTTCTTTTCAGCGGGCTTTTACTATTTTTCTTCCACGCCTTCTTTCTTTTCAGCGGGTTTTTCATATTTTATGTTCCCAACAAAAACCCACACCTATCTGACTAAGCATCTTTGTCTACACCGTTAGATAAGGCTCATTCCGAGACTAGACACTACTCATCTGAATCTATATCCTTATCCTAGCCTACATCGAGTGCTAAGACCGACCCAAACAAAGGTGGCTTCATTTGGACTTGGTTAAGACACGTAATAAACCGACAAGATGACAACTTGGTTGACGAGTGGATTGAATCCCTTATTCTGAAGGACTGCCTACGTATTCGCGTGGAGGGAAATCAAATCCGACGTAGTTCGATCTTGGTGCATAAACATGGCATTTTGATTGTGTGTACATACTTAAAGGTTTCACCTAAGGTATCATGTCGTATCCCATTCTAGCCTGTAAGGTAGCGTTGTATCCCGTGTCTAGGGTTGGTACAAAAGGTTTTGATTCTTTGGGATGTGGAGCTTGGTAAAAATAGGTTCGTAAGGTAAACCATCATTCTGAAGGTTCGCTTTGTGGTGCTAAGGCCAACGGGTTATGGCTTACATCGTGGTTGGAAAAGGTGTCTCGGTTTTGATGAAATCCGAGTGCAAATGGGTTGGAAAATAATGTGGGTTCAAATCTCCATATCTGGACCCTAAAGGGTGGGTGTAATAGCACAAGCGGAATGATTCTCAAAATTCCTGACTATCCCCTTGTAACCGTCTCAGGAAGGACTTAGAGGGTAAAGAGGTCACTACTTTTGCTTTTGGGCTTCGCCCATTGAACCTCAACTATGGGTACTTGACTTGAATTCTGGCTTCCGTAACTTCGACATTCAAATAAAAAGCATTCCGCAATAACTTCAACATCTTTTTTCCTTTTTTCTTTTTCTTTCATCTTTTTTTTTTCTTTTTTTTTTCTTCACGGTTTTTTTTTCCTTTTTTTTTTTTCACGTTTTCTTTTCCTTTTTTCCTCAGGTGTGGCTTTGTGAGAGATTTTGGCTCTTTGCCCCGCCGCGTGAGCCAAACTCGTACCTCGCCCGTATGCTTACTATGCGTGCCAAGCGGTATGAAGACGAGCATCAAAATGACCTTGCTTATTGGCGAAACAAGATGACAGAAGGAGGAGGTCGCCCTCTTTGCTGGTTTATGCCTTGGCTTCGCCTCAAATCTTTTACTATCCTTCCGGAAGATGATAAGACCAGACGTTTGCAATTGTTGGGTTTGGAAAGGTCTATTCACATTTACCCCGACCGCGTCTTGCGTCAGATGGGCCGTAGACAGGTAATTCCCATGTGCGAGGCTGTTCTGGGACGAGCAAGGGAGCTACATCCCTCTATATGTGATGACTGGCTCGAAAGGTGGCACCAAAGGCGTCTCTGGTATGTGTCTGCGCGTCCTCAGACTACTTGGGTATCCCCGTCCTACACTAAGTGACTTAAAGAGAAGACTGAATCAGGTAAGGACTTGTGTCGGAAGGATAAGCTTGTCGACATCAGATATTATGACAAAGGCAGAAGCAGTCGCGACTTCTTTGCTAACGATCTTTCGTCTGCATCTGGACCTGAAACTAAGACCGAGAAGACTCCTAAGACTGACTCACAGGCGACAGGTGTGTGGAAACGGTTGGGTTCAAAGGCACACTCGGGCTCAGCCTTGGAAGGAAGACTTGGCCCTCGCTTGAGTGTAAAAGATAGGCTGGGCCCTCCGGAGGAAATGATGATCCTTCCTAAGAAGCGCGCTAGACAGAACGCAACTACCCCTCCTCCGCAGGAGCCTCGGTCACGTGACCCAAAAGGCAAAGGGAAAAAGGAAGATGTAGGAGCCTTCGACTCCAATCTATTATTTAATACTACTACTTATTATTTGTTGTTGGCTTTCTTTTTTTTTGAAGGTTGTAATGGGCATCGCCCGATTTAAAAAGACTTACTATTTATTAAAATTCCCAGTTTCTGCATAAAATTTCATTTTATTAAAGGAAGGGTCGGTTGTACTCTTATAAAGAGCTGCCTACGTATCTGTTATCAACATAATCAAACCGAGCTCGTAGTTCCACAAAACAAATGCGCCACAATCATCAGTTTATGACGCACAAAAAGCAGCGAAGCAAAAGTGCCGCGGCCTAGACTCGCTCGCAAGCACTGCAATTCAAAATTTTATTTTGCGACATTGAGAATGAGTTCTAAGGATAGTATTTCTTCAGTTGATCCAATTTCGTCGGATTCGCGAAGTCGTTTCCATCTAGATCTGTTAGTCTGACTGCGCCTCCCGATAATATTTTCTTTACCAGGTAAGGACCGGCCCAGTTCGGCTTGAATTTTCCCCTTGGGTCGATTGGTAGTAAAGCGCGAACAGATTTTAGGACCAAATCCCCATCCTTTATTCCTCGAGGTTTCACCTTTTTGTTAAATGCTCTTTGTATCCTTTTCTGATAGAGTTGAACATGGTGTAGCGCATTTAACCGTCGCTCGTCGAGCATGACCAAAGAATCATACCTAGCCTGCAGCCAGTCAGCCTCCGGAACCTGACTTTCTAACAGAATTCTCAAAGAAGGTACCTCTAATTCGATAGGTTGAACTGCTTCCATCCCATATGTCAAATAGAACGGAGTTGCTCCAGTGGCTGTGCGAATAGACGTCCTGTATCCCCATAGTGCGAACGGTATCTTCTCTGGCCATTCGCGATAATTGTCGGTCATTTTCCTGAGAATCACAGTGATTGTCTTGTTGGCGGCTTCCACCGCGCCATTTGTTTGAGGTCGATAAGGTGACGACTTGTGGTGCTTGATTTTATACTTTTCAAGTATCACATCAGTTTCAGCCTGGAAGTGAGTACCATGGTCGCTAATGAACTCATGCGGCACCCCATATCTGCAAATGATTTCATTCTGAATGAACTTTGCTACCTGCTTCGCTTGTAGTACTTTGTATGATTTCACTTCTACCCACTTCGTGAAGTAATCGATGGCGACTAGCATGAAACAATGCCCACCTGTTCCAGATTGGTTGACCTTTCCAATAATGTCGATTCCCCATGTTGAGAAAGGCCACGGTGATGTCAAAGTATACAACAGTGATGGTGGCACATGTTGTATGTTCGCAAAGATTTGGCAATTATGGCAACGTCTGACATATTCGCGACAATCTGTCTCCATCGTTGTCCAATAATACCCTAATCTCATGATTTTACGCACTAGCATATGGGCATTCATGTGTGGGCCACACTCCCCGTCATGGACTTCTTCCATAACTCTTTTTGCAGTTGGTGAGTCTATGCATCGCAGAAGGATATTTTGCGCAGTCTTCTTGTACAATTGTCCATCATTGGTTCTAACGAACTGAGCGGCTAGCATTCGAATAGCGTGCTTTCCGCGGTTATCCATGTCGGGTGGATACTCTCCTGATTCTTTAAATTTCAGAATAGCATGATACCAAGGTTCATCCTCGGTTTCTTCTGTGTCTCCGATTACATTAACGTAAGCAGGTGATGATCTTCGTTCGACGCATATTGGCATAGTATCCATATGATCAGGTATGTTGATCACAGCAGCTAGCTTTGATAGTGCATCAGAAAACTGGTTTTCATCTCTGGGGAGGTGCACGTATTTGACATCGGCGAACAACTTTTCTAGTTCTTCGATTTTCGCTTGGTACGGAGCCAGGCTATCACTTCGGGTTTTCCACGTCCCGGCCACCTGATTGATCACTAGTGACGAGTCCCCATGTACTACAAGCTTTTTGATGCCTAACTCGAGAGAACTGTGCAAACCGAGTAGGCACGCTTCGTATTCGGCCGTGTTATTAGTGACATTAAAGTCCAACTTGATCGAAATGGGAACATGTTCACCTTCTGGTGAAATGAGTAGCACTCCTATCCCGTATCCCCTGCAGTTCGATGCTCCATCGAAATAGAGGTCCCACGTATCGTTGTCTATGTGAACGATATCTTCGTCGGGAAACGACCACGTATCTACAACCTCAGTTTCTTCTATCGGGTTATCCGCCGGAAATCCGCAACCGCCCTTCCCTTTATCACTTTTAGCGGTACATATTTCAGATCAAACTCGGAAAGCATTAAAGTCCATCTTGACACCCTGCCGTTTAGAACTGGTTTTTCAAACAAGTATTTGATTGGGTCCATCTTCGAGTGGATGCAGACACTATGACTAAGCATGTAGTGTCGCAACTTCTTTGTCGCCTATACTAAAGCCAAACATGTCTTCTCGAGCTGAGTATACTTGATTTCATACTCTAAGAACTTTTTACTAATGTAGTAAATCGCTCTTTCCTCTTTATCGACTATCTGTGCCAGCATTGCCCCCATTGCAGTATCTGTAACTGTAAGATACAACAAAAGTGGTAACCCAGCCGTTGGCGGGCTGAGCACGGGAGGGGAAGATAGTATTTCTTTGATCTTATCGAACGCAGCTTGACAGTGATCATCCCATACGACGTGTTCCCCGACTTTCAGCTTCTTAAAAATTGGCTCGCATATCATAGTTAGCCTTGCCACGAACCGGCTTATATACTGGATTCTTCCTAGGAAACCTCGAATTTCCTTCTCGGTTTTCGGGTGAGGAATTTCCATTATGGCCTTTATTTTTGATGGGTCCACCTCGATGCCACGGTGGCTAACGATGTGACCCAACAGTTTGCCGGATGTGACTCCGAATGCGCACTTTTGGGGATTCAACCTCATGTTATACTTGCGCAATCGTTCAAAGAATTTGCGTAGTGTATCAAGGTGGCCATCACGCTCCTTTGACATGACAATCATGTCGTCGACATAAACCTCGACTTCCTTATGCATCATATCATGAATCACAACTTAGATCATTTAGACCCAAAGGAAACCCCTTCTAGGCTTAGTAGTTTGAAGAAACCATATCTATGAAGGAGTGTGTACCCTTGAATTGCTTACCCTTTAGATAATTTCCGCCACTTAGATGAGGAAAGTGGCTATTCATTTTTGTAGATGCATCCATTACTTGTTTTGTGTGCTTTAATGATTGGATGTGTCGCCATTTTGGCAAGCCCCACCTTGCCTTGCAAGAAGGCATCCTACTTCATGGTTGTCTTGTTGTGAGTTGAAGGGGCGGAGTGAGACCCGCTAATTGTCTCATATCGGTTATATTATTAGGATAGTTTAAATAAAGGTCTAGTTCTAGTCACCTCTTTACTCGGGACGAGTAAAGGTTCAGTTTGGGGATATTTGATGTGACCCATAATTGCGCACATTTAGTCCCCTAATTGAGCCCATTTTGCATACTAATATAACATTCCATAGTGATGTGGCTCAGGGTCGTCACTCATCCAATCAAACACATTTATAATTCTCAACAAACAACTAGTTAGTGGTAAGTCGAGGTCGATCCATGGGGCGGTGTGCTTTGGGTTCTAAGTCTATCTATCTCAATTTATGCTAGTGTCACAATTTGGTTGGGTTTGTAGTTGTGCTCTAGATTAATGAAAGTAATGACGTAAAGCAAACAATAAATGGAAGGATGTAAACAAATGATTAAAAGTGCTAGGATATATGGGGTCATAGGGGATTCATGGTGTTGACCATACAAACATGTTTACAAAGTTGCAAGCAATTAATGTTGTGGAGGAACCGAGTTGGTTTATGTCTTATGGTTCATAGGTAGAGTTGGGTCCCGGAGCCGAATCGATTAGATTGTACAACACCTACAAGTCGACTTACTTTCCTCCTATTGAACTTCTATGCATGGTCTGACGAGACTCGAGTTGGTTTATATCTTACAAGTCAAGTTGAGTAGATAAGAGATGGTTGTAAATGCAAGGATTCATAGGCTTAGCATTTCATCAAACATAACATGTGCATAAAGTTGACATTACAACAAGCAAGCAATTTAATCATGTCAACATATTAGATTAAGCATGAATCAATCCCATGTTTATTTCCTCTAATTGCCCATTAATCCTAGCTAAATAACTACCCACTTATCATCATGTGAAACATGTCATTAATGGTGTCAATCATCACAACAAGTATAAACATGATAATAGAATGAAGAAATGAACAATAAAGATTAAAGAGTAAAGTAATTATACCAAACTTGAGGTGATCCAAATAATAAAGCAAAGAATAATAGAAGACACTTGATTGATTGATGAAGGGTTGTCAATCCTCCAATAATAACCCAATAATCTTCAATTACCCAAAAGTAGCAAACTTGAACAATAATTAAGGGAAGATTAATGTGTAATTTATGGAAAGATTAAAGAGTAATCTGTTATAATCTACTCCTAATCTAATATAAAGAAGGATTTTCTACTCTAAAAACTTGTGTCTAAGGATTATTACAAATGGGGTATTTATAGTGGAAATTAGGTGGATGCATTAGGGTTAACTAAGGGCTAAACTAGCAATTACACTTTTGAGATTTGAGCAGGGAGAAGCCGGTATTTTCCGAAGGAAGGGTTTCTTTCTTTGTAGCTTGGAGAAGAGTAAATCGCGCTGTAGAGGAATCCGGGCGGATTAGGGTCGGGACGGGCGGATTCTGGCGATGGAACCCGAGCGGATTAGAGAGAATCCGGGCGGATTGTGGTGATGGAATCCGAGCGTCTTGGTGGAAAACCGCACGGATTGTGCAGGTGGAGGTCGGCCGGATTGCAGACAATCCGCACGGATTGTGCCTCAGCAAGACTTCTTCTTCTTTTCTTCCCTTTTCTTCATAAATTCCTTGGGGATTTCCTTGGGGACTCAAGGATCCTTTCTCAACATTGCTCATCTACTATCACATGTACAAAGGCCTTCTAATCTTGTCTCTCCTTGATGCTTGGTCATTGAATTCGATCAATTTAGTCTCGTTTTGCCATGAAAATGTAAGATTCTTACTCCTTTCCTTCCAAGGGATCAAAATCTCAAAGAATATGCAAAACAAAGAACTAAAGATAATAAATGACCCAAATATGCACTAAAAAGCATGGGAACAAGGCTAATTCGGGGGCTAAATATGCGCTAATTATGGTCACATCAAATATCCCCAAACCGAACCTTTGCTCGTCCCGAGTAAAGAGGTGACAAAGACTAGGACCATTATTTTAAACTAACCTAATAACATAGCCGATATGAGACAAATAGCGGGTCTCACTCCGCCCCTTCAACTCACAACAAGACAACCATGAGGTAGGATGCCTTCTTGCCAGGCAAGGTGGGTCTTGCCAAAATGGCGACACATCCAAACATTAAGCACACAAACCAAGTAATGGATGCATCTACAAAAGAATAGCCACTTTCCTCATCTATGTGGCGAAAATTATCTACAAGGGAAGCAATTCAAGGGTACACACTCCTTCATAGATGCAATTTCTTCAAACTACTAAGCCTAGAAGGATACCAATAAATCACCTCCAAATCGTGTCAAGCTAGGGTACCTTTGTCCTCAATCGTTAAATGCTTTTGTCAAGAGTAGACTCCCTATGGTGTTAGAAACACTGGAGGATTGCGGAATTCCCCCTCTTGCCTAGACAAGAAGAAGGGTCGTCCCCTCTCTACCATGCACAAAAACGGATACGATGGATAAAGGGATCGATAGATATTTGAGATTCACTTTGGGAGTTTGCTTTTGTTTTTGTTTTTCCCCCTAATTTCTTGTGGCATTTGACATTTGAGAACACTTCCTTGCCATTTCTTTTGATTTTTGGCTTTTCAACACTTGGCAACTTTCAACTTTTTGCATTTCTTCTTGAACATTTTCAAAGTCACCCCATATGTAGTGAGGGTGCCTTATATTTGAAGCATAGGAGTTCTATTTTTGCTCCTCTTTTCATTTGATGCATTTTGCAAACTTTCTTTCACTTTTCATTTCATTGAACTCAAATCAATTTCTTTTTGTGCCCATTCCCCTTGATGGTAAAAATGTGGTAGAACATGGATGATGGATGCATGGTTTCAAGGGTCACCTTGGAATAAACGGTAGCCAAGGAGTTATCACACCACAAGGTACTCTTGACTAGGCCTTAATACATGGGTCAAAGGATACTAGCATGACACATCCTAGGGTGTTTTACAAGTATTCTAACAAGCAAAGTTTTAAGAAGAAAAAGCATCTACTAGGGCCTATATACACTTGTCAAGCTTCCCAAGTAGACGGTTTCGCAAAATTTTCTGACATGCAACTACATGCCATGAAGCAACTAACATATATACATCCTAATGCAAATGATTCTACCAACTAATATGACATATAAACTAAATGCAAGTCCTAAGTTCACATTGTTTATACCGCATCAATCAAAATAAAGCCACATAGTCATTAACATAAAGAGGAAAAAGGAGATTGGAAAGATCATACCATGCGGTCTTCAATATCCTCATGTCTCGGATGTGGCGTAGTCGATCAATGTGAACAAGGATGAAATAAACACAATGTATACAACAATATATACATGACTACACTACAAAGGAAATGAACATGTTTTTTGATTTTTTGAATTTTTCAAATTTTTATGGTTTTTGTTTTTATGAAATTAAAAGACATATTTTTGTGATTTTTCAAAAATTTTCAATTTTTATGTATTTTGGAATATAAATTCCCATCCCCCACTTTATTTTGGACATTGTCCTCAATGTACATGTAGGAGTAGGAATGAAAAAGAAAAACATGTTTTTTGGATTTTTGATTTTTTGAAATGAAGTACAAATGCAATATGATATGATATGAATGAATGCATGCTCTAACTAAATGCAACTCTATATGACATATATAACAAATGAATGCAATCTAAACTATATTATATGATGCATGATAAATGCTTAAGTCACCTATGATCAAACCTCCCCAAACCGATTTAAACACTATTTCTAGTGTAGAAAAGAATAGGATTGGTCATTAGTGACTATGCATTAATTCTAATCTATATGCAACTAACTATATGAATCATGGGAGATATATTACAATGCAACTATACTATATGAATTAACTAATGTAAATGCAATATGAAATATAATACAAATGCAAGCTTAATGTATATGTAAATAACTAAATGCAAGTGTAAATGTAATGCAAGGTCAAAGAAAAGGATATCTTACAAATGGTGGTTTGAGATAGGACTCCACCAAACTCGTTCGAATTCCATTATCCATGGAGCTCAATGCTCTCAATAGTTGATCAAAGGTTTGTGAATGGTCCTCAAGTAAGCATGAATAAGTCTTGAACCATTTCAAAATGAAGTAGGGCCAATCCATGAGGGACCTCCCTTTGAACTCCTTCCCCTTCTCTTTTGCTTTGTGATGATGGCCTTCCCGGCTCTTAAAACTAGCAAACTTGAGATTCTTGTCATGGGGGCTTTTCCGGTTGCTCCTATTTCTTCATAATTTGATGACATAAATGCTTGGACTAGTCAATCTTCCAAGAATAGAAGGTGAAATTTCATGGTCTTGATGATGGGATGTCTTAGGAGTTGGGATAGTGGATGCCAAATTTCCACATATAGACTCCTTCTTAACCTTTTCTTTGAGCTTCCCCACTAAGTAATTCTTATATGACGATTTGACTTTCGTGAGAAGGTCCATAATGTCATCTCCAACAATCATAGGTTCCATGGTGGGTGTGAAAAGGTTCTCATGAAGGCATTCCTCCTCTTCATCGAATCAATCTTCCCATAACTCCCTTCATCATTTAAGTCCATATTTCCCTCATCATCTTCTTCCATAGATGCATCATCATCGCTTCCTCCATATGAATCATAAATAGGGGCTTCACTCTTCTTCACCAACTCATTCTCCAACACCTCAACATCCACTTCAAAAGACACGCCCTCATACTCACAAAGGCTAAGAGTACTTGGCTTACTCAACCTCATGTCTTTATCATCAAATACCACACTTTCATACTCACAAGAGCTCAAGGAGATTGGCTCTTCCCACTTCAGATCTTGTTCATCAAAGGTCATTGCCTCAAATTCACATTCATGTTCAATTCTCAAGGATTGGTGGGGAGTGTTTACTTGGGATTCTTTCAATTGGGCAATTTGAATCTCCAATTCCTCACCTTGGGCAACAATGCCTTGAAGAACATTATCCCTCTTTTGATTCTCTTCTAGCATTTGTTTGAAGAAGTTTTGTTGATCTCCCATCATTTGGAGAATCACTCTTTGCATGGGTTCATTTTCTTGTTGTGGGTAGGTGTGAAAGTGGTTGTATTGTGGCATTTGGAATTGATTGTTAAGTGAGTTTTGGGTGGTTGGTTGTTGTGGGTATTGGATGTGGTGATTTTGGTGGGAAAAGTTGGGGTAGTAGTTAGGATTTTTATTGTACGAATAATAAGGTAGGTTTGTGTTGACTTGCTCCTCAAACTCCCCATACCCATAGTCATACTCAAAAGATCCACCACATACTCCATAACACATGTCTTGAGTCATCATAACTAAGACAAGGAGATAACTACAAGCATGGAAACTACACGAAAATGGTAAGAAAAATCCTTGAGGAACAAGTTCCTCAAGGTGAAAGCAAAATCAAAATAGACAAACAAGTAAGAACTTAATCACATAGAACCGTCCCTGGCAACGACGCCATTTTGATGTGGCTCAGGGTCGTTACTCATCCAATCAAACACATTTATAATTCTCAACAAACAACTAGTTAGTGGTAAGTCGAGGTCGATCCATGGGACGGTGTGCTTTGAGTTCTAAGTCTATCTATCTCAATTTATGCTAGTGTCACAATTTGGTTGGGTTTGTAGTTGTGCTCTAGATTAATGAAAGTAATGAAGTAAAGCAAACAATAAATGGAAGGATGTAAACAAATGATTAAAAGTGCTAGGATATCATGGGGTCATAGGGGATTCATGGTGTTGACCATACAAACATGTTTACAAAGTTGTAAGCAATTAATGTTGTGGAGGAACCGAGTTGGTTTATGTCTTACGGTTCATAGGTAGAGTTGGGTCCCGGAGCCGAATCGATTAGATTGTACAACACCTACAAGTCGACTTACTTTCCTCCTATTCAACTTCTATGCATGGTCTGAAGAGACTCGAGTTGGTTTATATCTTACAAGTCAAGTTGAGTAGATAAGAGATGGTTGTAAATGCAAGGATTCATAGGCTTAGCATTTTATCAAACATAACATGTGCATAAAGTTGACATCACAACAAGCAAGCAATTTAATCATGTGAACATATTAGATTAAGCATGAATCAATCCCATGTTTGTTTCCCCTAATTGCCCATTAATCCTAGCTAAATAACTACCCACTCATCATCATGGGAAACATGTCATTAATGGTGTCAATCATCACAATAAGTATAAACATGATAATAGAATGAAGAAATGAACAATAAAGATTAAAGAGTAAAGTAATTATACCAAACTTGAGGTGATCCAAATAATAAAGCAAAAAATAATAGAAGACACTTGATTGATTGATGAAGGTTTGTCAATACTCCAATAATAATCCAATAATCTTCAATTACCCAAAAGTAGCAAACTTGAACAATAATTAAGGGAAGATTAATGTGTAATTTATGGAAAGATTAAAGAGTATTCTGTTCTAATCTACTCCTAATCTAATATAAAGAAGGATTTTCTACTCTAAAAACTTGTGTCTAAGGATTATTACAAATGGGGTATTTATAGTGGAAATTAGGTGGATGCATTAGGGTTAACTAAGGGCTAAACTAGTAATTACACTTTTGAGATTTGAGCAGGGAGAAGCCGGTATTTTCCAAAGGAAGGGCTTCTTTCTTTGTAGCTTGGAGAAGAGGAAATCGCGCTGTAGAGGAATCCGGGCGGATTAGGGCCGGGACGGGCGGATTCTGGCGATGGACCCGAGCGGATTAGAGAGAATCCGAGCGGATTGTGGTGATGGAATCCGAGCGTCTTGGTGGAAAACCGCACGGATTGTGCAGGTGGAGGTCGGCCGGATTGCAGACAATCCGCACGGATTGTGCCTCAGCAAGACTTCTTCTTCTTTTCTTCCCTTTTCTTCATAAATTCCTTGGGGATTTCCTTGGGGACTCAAGGATCCTTTCTCAACATTGCTCATCTACTATCATATGTACAAAGGCCTTCTAATCTTGTCTCTCCTTGATGCTTGGTCATTGAATTCGATCAATTTAGTCTCGTTTTGCCATGAAAATGCACGATTCTTACTCCTTTCCTACCAAGGGATCAAAATCTCAAAGAATATGCAAAACAAAGAACTAAAGATAATAAATGACCCAAATATGCACTAAAAAGCATGGGAACAAGGCTAATTCGGGGGCTAAATATGCGCTAATTATGGTCACATCACATAGCCATTTTATCCGTCAAATGCTTTCTATTTTGCTTTCTAGTGCATTTCGTATGTTTTGTAGGAAGGAAGATAATAAGGCGGAAATTCCCGTCTCCCGTGCATATTTGGAAGCTTTTTGATGATATTGGATGGACTAGTAAGAATAGGAGGCAAGAATGATGACCAAGGATATAGGTGTTGGAATATGTGTCCTCCGACAATAATGCGATCACGACTGTTGATCATGATGATCACATGTTTAAATCTCATTATATAGAATACAATTGGGACGTAATTTTGTTACTGTCAACTGGTCAACATATATCGGTAATGATTGGCTGACTAGAGTTTGACATTACTGTCGTGTGACGGTGGTGATCAGTTGACCCCCTAGGTCATACCTATAGGGCAACACTCTTAATTGATTATTTAATTAATCGTATAATGTTACGAGTTAATTAAATTACTTGAAAATTGACGGACGATTTTGGAAGTAAAATTTACGTATCAAATTGAAATGTGATTAAATGAGATACGGTCTGAGTAATTGAATTGTATGATTACTCGGATGAAATTATTGTTTAAAGAAACAACTAAAATTGAATGAATTATTATAAATACAATCAGTTGTAATTTATAAGTGGTTAAATATTTTGGTACAAGTAATTATGAAATTACTAAGTCGATTTTTGTATGTGACGTATTTTTATTAATACGTTGATTTTTAATATGTTAAAAATACATAACAAAATTTATGTTACATGTGACATGTTACATATTGAGAAATTGACAAAAATAATATGGACTCCATATTATGCTTATACCGAAATTAGTGGGGTATTAGGTTAATATTGTGTTGATTAATTTATTAAGTAAACATAATGATTACCTAATGGTCTAGCCATGCAAGCCTATGAACATTGTTAAGAGCAACAATTTCATGCATTGGCTCACCCATAAAGCCCCCCTCCACCCGGTTTTTGATGACAAAAACCATCATTGGTTTTTCATCTAATTTTGCCTAATATTACACTAAAATGTGTTAGTGAAATTATTCTTATTCATTCATCCAAAATTAGTATTCTAGAGATATAAAAAGCTCTCTACTTCTCCCTCCATAAAACCGAAATATATAAGTGTTTTATAAATATTTTGGTTCAATTTTCTACTTGATTAATATTATACTAGTATTTGTAATATTAATTAATTTAAGAGAAAGCCTTGGGTATAAAGCTTAGGGAGAGATCCTACACTTGGATCTTGTTCTTCCATAAGGAAAAGCTCAAGAACAAGAGAGAAAGGTGATCTCTCTTGTGCCCATTTAACCGAAATCATCAAAGTAAGGACATGATTTCTACTCTATTTTATTATTGTTTGCATGCATAAAATCCGTTTTAATTTTATGACAAATCAATTTATAACATATATGAGTATGTTAGTATGTATATGAATCTAAATTTCCTTCAATCGGTATCATGAGCCACGGTTGTTTGCATGCAAATCGGTTAAAAGTTTTTCCGAGTTATAAGAATAACAAATAAAACTTGTAAAATTTGTGTTATTATGAGATATCACGAAATTAATTCATGCATGTTAATATTTCTGGTCCTAAAATGTTTTAGAATATTTTGGTTAATTTTACGGATTTTTATTGTTCATATTTCACTATAATGACATTTAAATGTGATTTTATGAGTAAAAATGTCATTTTTGGTCTAAAATTAGCTATACTTCGAATTTTCTATTGATTTTTGGATATGTTGTCACATATATTATTTTGAGATAACCTGTAAATTTTCATAATGTTTGGACTTGTTATGCTCGAAAAATGAATTTTTCATTGTTAAATACGGATTTAAGTGAAAAATAGGTTAATATGAGTTAAATTTCGAATCTGGTCATAGAAAATTAATATGTTGTCACATGAAATTTTACAAGATGTGTGTAAAATAATTGGCTATAAAGAAGTTTTTTTGCATGATTTATGGATTTTTGAAGAAAAATAGCATAAATAATGACATTATTAGTAAAAAATTAATAAAACATAATCTATGACTTAGGAAAAACGTCTAATGTTGCATTTTATTATCTTTTTCAGATCTAAAATTGAAAAGTTAGTGAGAATAATTTTCCATGTTTTTATGATTATTTTATTAAAAATCGATAAACCGCAACATTGTTTTTCCGGAAAAATTTCGAAATTTTTAACCTAAGATTTTGAACATTATGAGTGTCATGGAATTTTTCCAGAATGTTCATGAGTTTAAATTTCAAATTTTGAATTTATTTGAAATTTTGTGATTTATTTGAAGTTTAATAGCTTATTTTTGTAATTTTTGGTCCATTTATTAACAATTTTATAAAATATGGGTTAATTATGGTTAAATAATTAGTGAAGACTAAATTTTGAGTCCTAAGAGGTTAGGATAATTAACTTATGCATAAATATGAGTTTATGTATTTTTGTGATTATAAAATGTTGAAATCACGCAAATCCGTAAAAACCGAGTAATATATGATATTGGCTAATTAAAGGCGATTTAGCATAAAATTGAGCATGTTCATACATATTATAATGCTGCATTTTCTTTATGATTGTTATAATTTTAATTTATGTAATTTTTGAATTATGTAATTTTACTTAGTATGGCCTTAGATTTTAATTGGTATTTCCCGAAATGTATGGGAATATCGATTCGGGTGTAATTTTTAATGTGATCTCGTATCACCGTTTTGTAATTTAATAGATTTATTTTATTTTAGTCTTAAATGTAAAATAGGAAATTATGTAATTTATTATGTAATTTTATTCATTCCGGAGTTCCCAAACACGGATTTCTTCAAGAATGGCGATACATAAAGACGGTGTTACCTCGAGATGCGTGCCACAACCGAAGTTCAAGGGACCAATGGAGTTGGTTTCCGAATATGTAATAGATAAATAGTTTTCTATTTTAGGAAAGGCCATACTAGGATTTATTTATCTTTATGCTTGCATTTTATTTTATGTCACATGCATCGCTAAATCGCCATAACTAAAACATGCATCCTTATTTTATCGAGTTTATCGACCGTGTCAATTCAAATTATCGTAGTTCACCGCTTTAGTTCACTTAAAACGTGATAGATAATAAATTGACATGACCTCTCGCTAAAACAATTAATTGAGACATAGCCTTACCAAATAGTAGAAACCATGAAAACCTATTTCGCGAGGGAGTGCACTCGGCTACCCCGGGGTACAAACCTTGTTACGTAGGCGAAGTGGGTGATAAATGTCTAATCCACCGAATTCATGTTGATGAGGGTTTCATCGGCTACCCCGTGCCTAAGTTAATGTTGGTTTGGATAATGGACACATTTATTCGAAATTTGGATTGAACTCAACAAAAGTAATTGATAAGGGTTTCATCGGCTACCCCGTGCCCTTGTTGATGTGTTTTGGTCTATAGATAAATATTAGAGTAATTTTATCGACCAAGAGTTCTAAAAGTAGAATCGATTAAAAAGTTAATCCACCGAGTTATATTGATAAAGGTTTCATCGGCTACCCCGTGCCTATGTCGATATAAATTTGGGTCTTGGAATCATTTATCTAGTTGGGTAGAGGTCACTAGAAAAATGCATAAAACTTGTTTAAATCATACATTTTTACGAGTATTATTAAAACGACATTTGTTTTACTCCTTATATTTTGTTTTGTAGACCACTTCTTTTTCATAACAAATGGCAACATCAACACCAACTCCTAATGCTACACCACTCGCTAGTTCGTCTTGGCACCGATCCTTTATGGATCGATGTAAACTTGAAAAGAATGGGTCAAATTTCTCCGAATGGGATGCCCAACTCAAATTAGCCGCCGAAGGTGACGACAAGCTTCGTTACCTTACCGAGGCCTCTCCACCCGAACCCTCCACTAGGTCCACCGCGGCCACTAGGGAAGCCTATGAGACTTACCAAAAGGAGTCCGCCGCAATGAAAAATGTCTTGATATTTGCGATGGAGGCGGACCTCCAAAGGAGAGCCTTCAAAATGGGCAATGCTAATGAGATTTACTCCAAACTTGTGACCATGTTTTCACAAACTCCGCGGATCGTCCAATATGAGGCGGCGCGGCATTCTTTGATCTCGACTTCAAAGAGGGCCAAAAGGTTAGCCCTCATGTGCTCAAACTCATGGAGCTTGTCGAGACCTTGAAAATTCAAAAGGTTGAAATCCCCAAAGAACTCATCGTAGATAGGATTCTACACTCCTTGTCCAAAGTCAAGGCATATGTGCAATTCCGGGTGAATTTCAACATGCAAGACAAGGATGTGTCTCTTGAGGAGTTGCACAAGTTACTTGTGCAAGCCGAGAGGGACATGGGGTTAAATGTGAACCCTCCCAAGGATGTGCTTAACATAAGCACAAAGAGTAAGGGGAAGTTCAAGAAGAGTGGAAGAAAGGGTAAAAAGCAAGCTCCCACATTCACCAAAGCTAAGTCTTGTGAAGCTAGCACCTCCAAAGTCAAGAAGGGTCCTCTTGATAAATGCCATTATTGTAATGGCATGGGACATTGGAAAAGAAATTGTTCCAAATACCTTGGTGATATCAAAGCTGGAAAGAACACTCCAGTAGGTAAATGACTAACCTTCTTTTATGTTTCTAATTCAACTATGGTATTATGATGCAAAGTTGTGATAATGTATCTCCCCTTTTTATTGTAAATAGGGCCTCCACCAAGCAAAGACAAGGGAAAAGAAAAACAAGCATGAGAAACCATGGAGAAGCTAAGGATAGCTTTTATGGAGCTTTGTTTTTCATTGTCTTATTTTAAGTAATGTTTTGGATTTTTAGAACTTTAAGTTTCCATGTTTGACATAGAAAGGTATTTTGGATAATGGGTTGTATTTTGGATGATGGTGACTTGGTTTGCAACCCAAGTCACCCGTTTTTATCATTTATCCTTTATGTTCTAAAATTTCATTTTTAAATGCTTGCGATTTGAAACATAAGATTATTCACTTAAAGGTGATCTAATAGACAATTATAATGACGGGTTTCATTATATGTCCACATGCTTAAGGCTTGTGTATAATCATTTATAAAGTGATTCTGAGTCTATGAACTCTCCTAAAGGTATGTCAATCACCAAGTACACATATGAAAACAATAACTATTAGTCTATCTATGAGATAGTTCTCCTTATAATTCAACATCATTAATTTTGTGTCTCATATGCTATCTTTGAATGTTTAGTGTATTTATTCTAAAGATAGAGTGGGAGAAAAATGAGGACACAACACACAAGACAAAGATCAAATTGTGTTTTTGTGTATATGAAGATCTACGCAAGAGAGAATGATTTGAATAAAGGTATATCTATTTACATAGTATGCCGAATAGATGAGATCTATGGTCTCAAGTTAGTTCTATATGACTAAAGAGACCAAGTGTAATAATCATAAGAGTATATTCTCAAGATAACTACACGAGGAGACCAAAAGAAAGTTTTGGAATAAAATGACTAATGTAAAGTCTTAACAAGTTTTGACTAAGTTTATGAAACATTTGACCAATAGTTTCAACCATGAGATTTACTTAAGAGCCTAAATGAATCATAGTAACATACTAAGTTATGATCGAGTTGCAAAGATTGATATACCGATATCTTCAATGACCAAAATTTTAACCACGCAAATGTCATTGCTTAACCTCACTATGAAATGGTTAAACCTCCTTCCAAAAGGGTATTTGCGAAGGACGTATTCTAGATATTATTTATATTTGAATAATGACATTACTACACATCATTATGACATGAGTGTGTTGGGGATTTAAAATCCCTTTCCGTAAGGTTGAGATGAGACCACTTCAAAATAGGCATTTTAAAAGGATATGATGAGAACATATATGGTTTTATCCTAATAACTTGGCAATGCAATTTATATTTCAATTCTTGATAAATTTCGATTGAGAAGTCAATTTCGAAATGTGTTGAATTGAGTGGGAGTTAGGAAAATCTCATGTGAAGACATGGAATTTAGTGGGAGCTATCATCCTTGAATGTTTAAAACTCATCACTCATTAAAGAATGACGAGCAAATACCTTCTTTCATAAAGAAGCTTTTGAGTTTTCAATTCCATGAAAAATGGACAATGATGAATCCAATTACATCAAGAGATGTTGGATTAGTATTAAGAGATACACATCATATCAACATTCACATAGGTTATTCATGTAGATGAAAATGGAATTACCATTAGCAGTCATGGTCGTTCATTGAACCTATGAACGGTTGATCTCATGATTATAAGTAACTAATGTTTCCGCCATTAGAATAATCATATACATGTCCAATTATGAATCATATGCATAAGAGCATGATGATTGATTGGTAAGCCATAATAGAAACATCATGAATTCTCAAGTAGAATCCGATGAGCGATTTCAGTGTTTGTCGGAATGTTCTATTATGTGATAAGAGGTTGCACATTATAGGAAGTCCGAGCACATGTAAGGATTTATGAGAATCCCCAAATCTTTCAAGCCCAGAAAGAGAAATGAGAAGTTTTGGAAAGATGCTTGGTTGAATAAGAGGTTATTCAAAAACAATCTTTCCTAGTAAAGCTAGGACTTGTGAGAAGTGCTAAGCTAAATAATCTTGTCAATTGTTACAAGATTCTACAAAACATATACCTAGTGCATTGTGTGTGGATGGAATACTTGATCGGTACAAGTTGTATTATTCATCGCAAATTCGTTCGTTATGAGATGATCGATAAGAAAGTTCTTTCAAGTTAAAGAACCAAAACCAAGGTCGAGAACCTTGATGTGTACTTGGTAAGATTCATGCTATGAGAGAGAACATGAATGTGAAGGAGATTGCAAGTGTAAGAAGTTTGAACACATGGACACATGGGATGTTAAACTTCTATTGCAGTCAATGAGTGTTTACACTTATGATATACATCACAAGGTTGTAATATGATATTGACTACCCGAGTGTGATGTCGACATTTGTCGTTTGAGTTATTATTAACTCACCTTGTACATTGTTATATCGAAACGGGTTGTAGAGACAATTGAACCCCATTAAAGTGAACATGGATTAACATTGTTTTTGCCCATAGTTACTTATATGAGGTGACGTCTCGAAGTGACTAGAGTGTGAGGCGATTGATGGCAAGTTCAAGTGCCATAGAGTCATGTGAGATGACAAGTCGATCACATAGGCAGACTGTTAGGAACATTTTGTCGGGCCTTATGACCGCTTATAGAGTTCTGGAAAATTTATATAGACTGGTCGTGGCGAGAGCTACTATAGTATTCGAATGAGTCGATTCTTTTGACTAAAGACTATTTGCCTAAGATGGCACAGTTTCAGATTAACTTTGATTTGTGTTACTACGACCTTCGTAAATGGGGTCAAATGGGCATATTTTTGGTTATGATGGCTGTGGCTAGTCGAAGGGAATGAGTGCGATAGGAATTGTCCACCCCTAGTCAGGGTTATAAAAATATCTCAGGGCCACTCGAGGAGTAATGAACTGGAAATGCGTGGCCACGCTCGGAAAGTATCTATGATAGATAAGTCCGGTCAAACAGTTATTCTCCAGATCGAGGAAACCACTCTCGATATGATCACTTGCAAGTACGACCTGAAAGACACCTTGCATTGAGTGGGAGATAGTAATAGGACAAGAGAATTGGTGACGCACACTTGTCGTGGACAAGTGGGAGATTGTTGGAATATGTGTCCTCCGACAATAATGCGATCACGACTGTTGATCATGATGATCACATGTTTAAATCTCATTATATAGAATACAATTGGGAAGTAATTTTGTTACTGTCAACTGGTCAACATATATCGGTAATGATTGGTGACTAGAGTTTGACATTATTGCTTGTCATGTGACGGTGGTGATCAGTTGACCCCCTAGGTCATACCTATAGGGCAACACTCTTAATTGATTATTTAATTAATCGTATAATGTTACGAGTTAATTAAATTACTTGAAAATTGACGGACGATTTTGGAAGTAAAATTTACGTATCAAATTGAAATGTGATTAAATGAGATACGGTCTGAGTAATTGAATTGTATGATTACTCGGGTGAAATTATTGTTTAAAGAAACAATTAAAATTGAATGAATTATTATAAATACAATCAGTTGTAATTTATAAGTGGTTAAATATTTTGGTACAAGTAATTATGAAATTACTAAGTCGATTTTTGTATGTGACGTATTTTTATTAATACGTTGATTTTTAATATGTTAAAAATACATAACAAATTTATGTTACATGTGACATGTTACATATTGAGAAATTGACAAAAATAATATGGACTCCATATTATGCTTATACCGAAATTAGTGGGGTATTAGGTTAATATTGTGTTGATTAATTTATTAAGTAAACATAATGATTACCTAATGGTCTAGCCATGCAAGCCTATGAACATTGTTAAGAGCAACAATTTCATGCATTGGCTCACCCATAAAGCCCCCCTCCACCTGGTTTTTGATGACAAAAACCATCATTGGTTTTTCATCTAATTTTGCCTAATATTACACTAAAATGTGTTAGTGAAATTATTCTTATTCATTCATCCAAAATTAGTATTCTAGAGAGATAAAAAGCTCTCTACTTCTCCCTCCATAAAACCGAAATATATAAGTGTTTTATAAATATTTTGGTTCAATTTTCTACTTGATTAATATTATACTAGTATTTGTAATATTAATTAATTTAAGAGAAAGCCTTGGGTATAAAGCTTAGGGAGAGATCCTACACTTGGATCTTGTTCTTCCATAAGGAAAAGCTCAAGAATAATAGAGAAAGGTGATCTCTCTTGTGCCCATTTAACCGAAATCATCAAAGTAAGGACATGATTTCTCCTCTATTTTATTATTGTTTGCATGCATAAAATCCGTTTTAATTTTATGACAAATCAATTTATAACATATATGAGTATGTTAGTATGTATATGAATCTACATTTCCTTCAATAGGAATAAAGAGTATATAGAAGGATCATAGGATTAAAAGCAAGGATGACGAGAAGGAAGTCATTGCAAGAAGAAATTGCTCGGAACCAAACCAAGAGTTGCTCCTTTGGCTCTGAAAGTATACTAGATGAAACGGCATCGAAAAATCAAGTGAGCTAGGCTTTTTAATCACTCCAATAGAAGTCCGGATGAGAAAATGACGTCCGTTTTACAATCCGAGCTCAAATAGAGAAATAGTCCGCCAGGACGAGCGTCCCGAGACCCAATCCGCTCGTCTCTTGCAGGACGAGCGTCTCCCCTTCAAAGGCGCTTGGATGATTTGACAGAAAAGAATAAAGAAGAACACTGCTTTAAGATCCGAGAGTCCCGTGCTTGATCCGCTCGTCTCCCCCTGCTACAGTCCGAGCGTCCCGACCCACATTCCGCTCGGATTCCTTCACAGTGAAAAACGTCCTCTTCCTTGTTCCACTCGAGATGCGCATATTTTTGAAAGACAAGTAAAAAGGAGACTCGCATCTTTCTTTGAGAGGAGCATTTCCCTACTCAACAATTAGCATTGTTATTTACTAATTTACCCTTGCTTAACCTAATGATCCACTACTATAAACACCCCAATTGTAATAATCAAACCACCAAGTTTTTAGATTAGAACCAAGCTTTCTTAGATTAAATCAACTTTCCTTAGATTAGATTAGGAGTATATTAGAATAGATTATCCTTTAATCTTTTCACAAAATTACACATTAATCTTTCCTTAATTATTGTTCAAGTTTATTATTGAGTAATTCAAGTTTATTATTGGGTAATTAGAAGATCATTTGGGTTTATTGGGAGATTGACAACCTTCCATCAATCATCAAGTACTTCTATTATTCTTTGCATTATTATTTTGGAATCTCCATAGATATAATTTTCGTAATCCTTGTTTTAATTATTGTTAATCTTTCTTACTTGTTCATCATGTTTTGCCTTGTTAATATGATTGAAGACCTTGTTAGTATGTTAAACATGATAATGAGTGAGTAGTTACTAAACTAGGATTAGTGGGTAATTAGGGGAAACAAACATGGGAATAATCATGCTTAATCTAATATGTTTTCACAATTAAATTGCTTGCTTGTTGTGATGTCAACCTATGCATATGTTATGTTTGATGAAATGCTAAGCCTATGAATCCTTGCATTTTTACCCATCTCTTATCTACTCAACTTGACTTGTAAGATATAAATGAACTCGAGTCTTGTTAGACCATGCCCAGAAGTGATTAGGAGGAAAGTAAGTCGACTTGTAGGTGTTGTACAATCTAATCGATTCGGCTCCGGGACCCAACTCTTCCTAAGAACCGCAAGATATAAACCAACTTGGTTCCTTCACAACGTTAATTGCTTGCAACTTTGTAAACATGTTTGTATGATCAACACCATGAATCCCCTATGACTCCATGATATCCTAGCACTTTTAATCATTTGTTTACATCCTTCCTTGTATTGCTTGTATTACTTTATTGCTTTTATTAGTCTAGAACACAACTACAAACCCAAATCAATTGTGACACTAGCATAAATTGAGATAGATAGACTTAGAACCCAAAGCACACCGTCCCATGGATCGACCTCGACTTAACCACTAACTAGTTGTTTGTTGAGAATTATAAATGTGTTTGATTGGATGTGTGACGACCAAGTCTTGTCCTGTCACTAAGGTTTCACATGTCTCATGTAAAACCTCATCTGTTTCAGTATGGTCGGGCTCAAGTTTATCTATGGCACGTGTGTCTACTACATCCTCCACGAAATGGTAAATTAGATAGAAAATTGGGGGCATTTCAATAATGAAAGACTGTTCATCGTCATCGTCATCCAATAATTCAAAATGGTTAGGATCAAAAGACTCACATTGAGAGGTTGGGAGAGTATGAGGAGAGGAAATATTCTCACATTGGCTTGCTTACTTTTGAGAAAATTGTTCCAAACGAGCTCGAAGCACTTTGAACTCCACTTGCATACGCCAAACATTGTATTGGCGTGATACCTTCCGCAATTGACTTTGGCTAGCCATGAAATCAAAGAAGTGCCAAAGTTCCAGCCCAACCATGTAGTAGACACTCCCATTACTCAAATTTAAAGATATATCTTGGTCTCAAAATTCATGCCATGAAGCGCAAATTGAACCATGTAATACCCATCAAGAACATGTCCAAGAGAGAGGAGACTATCAGAAAAATAGTAGAATCGGGCAAGATAGTCATGAAAAGGCTCATCTTTGAGTTGTGGGACGAATTCGTAATTCATTATGAGAGGCCAATAGCTTTATCAGCTAGAAAATAGGCACTAAAACTACAAGAAAAACGTGAGATGATCCCAAGGAACAAGTGTTCCTCGAGACAAAATAAAATTAGATAAAATTCAACAACTAATTAGCAAACAAAACCGTCTCCCCGGCAACGGCACCAAAATTTGATAGGCTATCGCACACCTATGCAAAGAAAATATTTATACCCTAGACAACAAATGAATGTACTACTTAGGGGTCGAACCCAAAGGAGACGGGAGTTATTAATTAATTGTTATGGATTGAATTTTACCTTGGTAGATTATCGATTGATTGATTGAGTTGAAGTGATAAAACAAAAATAAATAAAATGTCTAGGGAGGTCGAGTCACACATGCTAATTATGTAATTGCTCATGTCAATTTAGGAAGTTGATTTTACGATAAATGTTTAGGCTTAAAGACACCCACCTTACGATATTAGTGTCAATCATAGACCGGGTCTTAGAGAAACTCTCGTTCATGATTAGGTCGTCCTAATACACATGCTTAGTCTAATTCAATTCCATGCCTCTCGACTTTTAGAACGAATGAACAAACTTAATCAATGAATAAGGCCTTCAAACAAAGATTAAACATTAAGGTACAAACATGTGATAGAAACAATTAGACAATATTAACTTATCCTCATTTTGACATTTACATATTACTTAAACATGCATGGCTCCCCTTACTCCTTAGATAAATGCAACCACTCTAACATGGTGAAAATATAAATTGAACTATTGATAAATATAATGGCAAATATAAGGAAATTATGAATAAGAAATTACCTTGCAATTGGAAATGGAAATGGAAATGGAAATGGAAATGGAAGAACAATACTTGTAATATAAATAACTTGTAAATGTAAATTGTTTTATAACTTGTAATGTAAATAGGAAATGTAAATAACATAAAATAAATTTCTCTTACTAACTAACTACTAAATTTAGAGAGAATTTCTATGTAAAATTGTGTAGAAAGATGGTGTGTAAAAGTGTTGAAGTCTACAAGCTTTATATTGGAAATGAGGGGTGAAACTTAGAGCAAGTACAAGGGGTCAACCCCAAAGATTTTCTCTTAATTGCTTGAGTAATTGCCTAGAGAATCTCATGTGAGCCATTAATCCCATCTTTAAGCCTTTGGTTAATCACACAATTTAGCATCCCATGAGCATCCATAGTTGAGTATCCAAAGTTGAGCATTCCATGTTGAGTTTGTGTGGACTTCTTAATTTGGGCTTCATTTGTGATTACATTTGTGCATCAAACACTTCACAATTCTTCATACTTGGACTTGTCATTTCCATAATATCCTACCGTGGTCCATCTTGCTTCCATAATTAGCCTTGATTCTAGTGTTTGCAAAATATGTAGAATTATGCTCTTAAAAGCTCAAATACCTACAAAATATGACAAGCCATGCAAATACAACTAGAATGCAATATTAGCTCAATAAGACTAAGATTAGTGCAAATTAGCATGTAAAATAGAGCTAAAATATGGGGTTAAAGTGTATATAAAATGGACTTATCAGATTCTGTAGTAGTTATGGATTTGTTTTCGATTTCTCATTGGATACTTTTTATGCTTTTATCGTACTTTTCTCTTGGATGATTGTAATAGGCCATAAGGCCACTACTTGCTTAGACGTACTATGTGTGGGATCTTTAGACATAAACTCTTAGTTTGTGGTGAAGTATAATTAAGTGTCAGGTATGACCTTTGGCAAGTATATGTCTAAAACGAAAATGGCTTACTGCCTTTGAAAACACGACCAAGTGTAACGGATACTCGGCCGAGTATCGCTTACTCGACCGAGTACACTAGCATACTTGGCCGAGTACACGGATGATGCATACTTCGGCACTAGAACTGCTATGGACTTAAGTGGATAACCCATTTTTGACCTGTGTATACTATACTTGAACCCTTACTGGTACTTTTGAACCCCAATTTGAATTGCATTGTATATATATATATATATATATATATATATATATATATATATATATATATATATATATATATATATATATATATATATATATATATATATATATATATATATATGATTGTGATATATGGACGATTCTTAAGTACGACGGTGAAAGCAATGTGAGGCGTGATTGTGAGTTAGTAATGGTAGTTCCTTTTAATCAAGAACAATGGTCTTTTCATACTCCTTGCAATTCTCTAAGTGGGTGTGTATATCATACTTTTGTTGGTATATCAAAGTTATCTCCTTGGCTTGCACTCATAAGGTGGCTGTTCACATACGTGTGGAGGTTTTGTGTTTGCTTTGCACTAGAATACATGCCCCATAATGGCTGTGTCTCATCATTTTTGTTTGTGTTTGCACTTATAATGCTTTCGGTGGACCTTAGTGCATGGGTAGAACGAACTTCAAGGACGAAGTTCTTTCTTAGAGGAGTAGATAACATCGCGATATAAAAGTATAAATGTTGACTAAGGTTTTGTGGTGTTTCATCTTCTTTTAATATTTATAACCGATGATAGAATTGGATGATATATCTGGTGATGTTGACACTTTGCAGTGGTCGGAGTTTTGTGCATCTTATGTGTTTGTAGTGGTTGGAGTCTTGTGCATCTTATGTTGCTGTCTTGTTGGTTGGGAAGTATGGGTTGAACTTCGAGGACGAAGTTCCTTTTAAGGGGGTAAGAGTGTAATACCCACTATGTTTAAGGACCCTTTTGACCGACCATTTGACCACGGAAGACCCTAGAAGGGAATAGGTGAGAGGATAAGTGAGGATAAGTGACTTATGCGGTTGATTACTCGACCTAGTAGAGACTACTCGGCCGAGTAGTTGGAACACTCGAGCGGGACCATGGTGGGTGTGGCTGCGGTCCCCTACCGGTGATTGTTGTGATTAGGAGTTGAAGATGGCTGATGATCAGTGTTTATCTTTCGTACCAGTCTTATTTTGATTATACAGTAAACTGACCCCGTTTAATTGTTTTAAAAACTGTGGTGATCCATTCGCGGATGGTGAGCAGTTGGTTTGTCAAGTGCAGTTGGTCAGGCGGCTAGCTGGCTAGGAAGGGATTCAAGTCATCACGCTACCGAAGTAGAAGTCCATGACTATCAGGCTTAGTAGTCTTTGGAGTCCCATCGCTGTATCTTGTTTCCCTAATCACCGTTGTAAAGATTTTAAAATATTTAATAAGTTTTCTAGCATTGTTTATTCGATCTACTACCTCGGGCAACCGAGATGGTAACACCTTCATACACTGGGATGGTCCTTGGTAAGGCATCTTGGTGTACGGGGTGTTACAGTGTAAGACAGTATGTGCCTCTCGGTACGCCACATATCAGTGAAATGAGTAAAATACGGAACACCATGCTAATAAACAGAATAAAGGTATGTATATACAATAATAAATGTTTTAGCTGAAATTAAGTTACTACTTGATATGTGTATTAGTCAAAACACTTGTACCAACTATGCTCATCTAATATGCAGTTAGCTTAAGTTGTCCCCGAAAAGTAGATAAGTACCTAAAAAAAAGACTGGGGAAGCCCTCAGTTCTTGGAAGTTAAAGATTGCTGAGAACCACTTCTTCAACAAGGAAACCGGGGAGATGAACAAGAACCCACCAAAAAAGAAGTATCCGTATGTCAGTCAGGACCATTGGGATAGCAATATCGCTTATAGGCAGTCTGACAAATTTATGGTAACTTAATAATAATAAGTAAAGAAGTATACTTAGTTTAGTGTTTGGTCATGCTTACATTTCTTAAAACAATTTATTTGATGAAGGCTATCAATGAGAGGAACAAGTCAAACATTTCAAAGAAAAAGACCACCTTTTATGGATCCCGAGGTGGTTATAGATTGATAAAATGAAATATGTAACTACATAATTCTTATAGTATTAGACTATTAGGTGTTTTAGTCGGATGTTATATATGTTCATAGTAATCATACATATTTTGAGAGGATATCAATGTGATGAATGAATTGTTGGCAAAGCTTGGAAAATTCAGTCGTCACGACGCTTGGGTGGAAGGTCACACTTCTAAGAATGGGAAGACGAAAACTGAATATGATAAGGACATCAAAGATAAAATTGTAAGTTTGAATAAATATGTCACTCCTACCACTGGTGGTCGGAGTTATATAATTGTGAGTTGCTTAATGGTTTTATGTCTATGTAGAGGATCTGTGAGAAGGAGGTACAAGAAGGAAAATGGATGCCTGAAGGACGTGATGACATTCTTGCTTGGGCAATCGACAAAGCAGAGCATTCAGGTCGTGTGAGAGGGGTATCGACGCATGTTGGTATCATTAAGTATTTTGGGAAACCTACTCGAAATGGTGATGATTCTAATAAGGTCATCTATAAATACTGTATTTGAAACAACGTAATTTATAACTATATATGCTGACATTAATTTCTACTACACAGCTACAGAAAATAGCCAGGTTGATGGTGAGAATGTTGAAAACTATGGAAAAGCCATCAGAAAAAGAGTTGGATATGGTTCAAGAAGTCATAAAGGATGCAGAGGAGTAGGAGGAGGAGAAGAAGAAGGAGGAGGATGAGGAGTAAAAAGAGGTAATAATATTTATGTCTTATATATATATACAATGTGTTATGTGATTTGGAAAATTAGTACGTGTTATATGGACAAGTGTTAATGTACCGAAGGAAGCCGAGGAGGACATGGCAAGGGAGAAGGAAATGGCAAAGGAGACTGAGGTGGGCGTCGAGGATCGATATCAGGAAGTTGAACAGGAAGAGAAAGCCAGGAAGGCCGTGACATAGGATGAGATTGAGGTAGTTCATAATCAGACGTTCTTCTCTACACCGAAAAAGGTAATAGCTGCTAGTTTATAATTATTCATCTCAATACACATTTTTTACTTACGAAATTTATTAAAGGTAGTGAATGTATGTGTACTAATTGATTAAAGCTGTCGTGAAGGGCGATTGCAAGGTGGCTTGTCGTCTGTTCTATTTACAGGGGAAATAGAAAGTTGATGTTGCCAGGGGATACGTGTTCGCTTACGATCGGCTTCAACAAGTTAAGGTTCATGGTATACCCCTTCGTCACAATTGCAGGAAAGTGGAAGTGTCCCAATCAGATAAAGACGAGTATGGGGAAATAAAAGTACCATTTCCTAATGAGGATATCACTTATTTGAAAGAAGTCCTAAGCTCTTATGTGCAATGGCCTAACAACCTCATCAATGATGTCATCCCCGAGGTACATATACTCACACGTAAATTATTACTTGTTCTTTAAATATATTAGGGTACGAATATTAACACATCGTAAGTACTTTAATCTTTACATTTGCATAAGTTAAGCAAAGCCATGGTGGCAGCTAAAGCAATTACTACTACGTCAACGGAAGTTGTTGCAGTCAAGTCTGCTTATGATTCTTATTATGAATCGTGTGAATATAAGAAAAAAATAAAAACTACTTCGTTGAAGGCTTTGCACAACCTGGCTGTAAAGAAGTCACCTAGAGGGGATGTAGTCATGATTAACATTGAAGAGAAAATTAGGGGCACAGCTGATATAGCCGTACTGGACCCGAAGCAACTGATGGAATTTGTCGACCTTGACAATTTAGATGTTGTTCATATTTTGATTTGGATGAAGTAAGTTTTATTAATACAACTATTTAGTCATTTCCATTTACGAATAACGATGTTTGTTTAAATTATCAATTAGAATAACATTCTTCGTTCCATGTGGCGTAATAGGTACCTCAATAATCAGTTCGCTGAGTGGAAGGTCCCTATTTACATCTACGGATTCTTGAGTCCTAAGGCGTTCTCTGTGCACATAATTTCATATGAAGAACAAATCAATAGCATCGCTCGTTGGTTGATGTCGTCCAAAAAACTATGGTTTGCCCCCTACAATGAGAATATGTATGTATAGTAAGTGATTATTGTAATGAATCATGGTTCTATAAATTTATTATTAACATGCTTAAATGCGTGTAAATGAACTAACAGTTCAATGTCCCAAATTGAATAGGAAGCATTGGGTGCTACTGGCAATCCAAGTGGAAACAAAAACAAAGATATCTTTGGATTGACTCTCGCGAAGGCAAACCCTCTGACAGTTGTGTAAGGATGATAACTGAGTAAGTTTACAACCTTCAATAATGTCATTTGTTATTGTATGACTTGTGCCATATATATGCAAATAATAATGGCATGTGTGTATATTTATGAATTAGTGTTTTTGAGGCAAAAAAAATATTATGTCCACTTGGGAAATATGAAAGCAACGTTGTTCCAAATTTTATCACGCCATTAGTAAGTGTATTCTTAATAATTACTCGTATCATTTAATTAATGTTCATGCGAGAGGTTGATTATCTAATTCAGCTGATTTGTGTGTGATTTATATAATAGTCTTCTAAAGCACCAGACGACAAACAATGCGCCTTTTATATTTGTCAGTCCATGTGGGAGGTTATCAACAGAAAACTATCTACCATTCTGATACGGGTTAGTGTGATTTAAAAACTATTTCAGACGTAAATTGAGTTCAATTCTGTATACTTCCATGTATTATATCTATTTTGATTATGTATATTTTGAATTGTAGTTTTCACTAATACTCAACAAAGCCTAGAATATTCGCCAAAGGACATCAACCAGATGAGAAATATGTGGGACAATTATTTTGTTTCATTAGCGGAGTCTCAATTGTTTTCTCATGCTTTATGTACGAGTGTGTATATATAGAGGCATTGTGTATTGGCTTCTTATGTTTTTCTGAGGAAGTTGTGTTTTGGCTTTTGATCATCCTGTTTGTACTGTTTTTAAACTGTTTTTAAAATAGCATTTCAGCAGCTGCTACAAACGCTACTGGAAAAATAGCATTTTAGCAGCTGCTAGAACAAGCTAAAATCATTTTTAAAAAAAAAAAATTAAAAACGATAACGGTTAAAAACAACCCGTTACAAACAATTATTTGACAACGATTTTTTTTAGATAAATAATCGTTGACATATTTTCCCTCCCATTCAAACCGCCAAAAATATAAGATAACAAACGATAACTGTTGTCGAGTTCAAAACTTTTACAACGATTTATTTAAGCAAAACCGTTGTCAAAATTTCATCAATAAAAATAGATAACGTTTACATAGCATTGTCAACAGATGAATATAACAACGCTTTTGCACGCAATAAAGCCGTTGTTAACTTTTGACATTCAATTAAATAAGATAACGAAATGAACCGTTATCATATATAATATTTAACAACGGTTTGGAATGATAAGACTTTGTCAATAGTAAACTACAACAACGGATTTGAAACCGTTCTTAAGATTTAATAACGGTTTCTTAAAATATTTTAGTACGGTTCTTGATGTTATATAACGGTCGCGTGTTATTTGTACAACCGTGGTATATATTTAACAACCATCGTTGCAATAACGGTCCCGTGTTTCTATTTTAAAATGGTAATTGCATTATTTGACCGTTATTGAAGGTCTTATTTGGCGTAGTACAAATCCATTACCCAGTGGCGATATTGCAAACTTTGGATTACTTTTTGACACACTCTCATCCACTCAGTTTGCACAAGAATCGCATTTAAACTACATATGAATATAATTAGAATAAAGTGCATCGACAAAATTAATTGTACAAATATGTTAAAAATATAACAACTTACTCGATGTCTTTACCCCTTCTCATTACAACACCAAGGAGTTCCATGTTTGTAAGTTGATGTTGACGTTGACTTTGTGAATGTCTTCTATTTTGGAACTCTTGGTCAACTGCTTTAAATCTAGAAAATCAGTTTCAAATCAAACAATTAAATTTATCGCCCACTATTGAGTACTAATTAAACACAAAGATACAGCTTCTGACAAGTACAACTTCATTCAAATGTTTTCTGATTATCTTTAATAAAGGAATAGAAGGATACCTCATATCCAAAAACAAAGATCCAGCTTCTGATAAGACTTTATCCTTCAGTTGATTACCGTTGAAACAAAAAAATTCAGAGCAAACTCTTGCAGCAAAAAGCTTAAGTTGATTGTGCTACAAAACAAATTGGAATGTATGTTAAATCATTTCATGTATATAGAAAATAATTGGAGTGTATATAGCTAGCTGGATGTATGTATCTAGCAATTTAAAGCATGTCAATCAAGTAAATAAACCCAAGACTCTGAGTTTATACTATATGAATCACAACTTAGATCATTTAGACCCAAAGGAAACCCCTTTCTAGTGCCTCTGTACGTCTCCAACAAACGCATTAGATAAATTCCGGAATCAACTCCATCACCCAAATTTGATTTCGGAATATACTCGTCTGTCACCAGCTCCTTGACGTCTTCTATAGATGGAATCTTGTTTTGGACCAAGCAATTCATAACAAATTGTATCTGCATTTAGCAAATTAGTTCAGCAAACCAAATTAATAGGAAAACCAGAAAACGTAATAAAAAAAACGAATGATAGACAGATTAAGCCTCGTCACATACCGTAGACTGAATCGTTGTTGCATAGTTGACATATTTTGGCTTCATGACATGTAAAATTTCCAACTTCATTGTTATGAAGTTAAAACAAAACACAAAAGGCATCTCAGATATTATTGGAACAAATATCAGCAATTGCATATTTGCAAAAAAGGTAAATAAGTAGCAGATGATAAAATAATAGAAAACTGGTACATTCAGTAATAAATATTAATGCAAAACCCTAACATACACTAAACCCCAATATTCACTTACAAGATTTGCTCCTTCAAAATTCTGATCAATATCGGCAGTATGAGTAGCAGTACGGGGATCCTGGTGATAAAAAAAAATGTAAGAAATGCAGTGAGTATGAATGCAGAAGAGATACACATGACTAATTCCGAGAATATCATGAGATAGTATAGAACTTACTTCATCATCTGTTTTCGGAAGATACAACCTACACGGTGCACTGTCAGCTCTGCGTGTTTCACCTTTATTCAAAATAAAACACCAAGCGTGTATGGGAGATTTAGGGATTCTATCACCTGTCACTATTGTCTTCAAATCTTCCCGACTAAGTTTATGTTGATCACTTTGGAATTGAATTTTACTGGATAAAACAGGTATACATAAAGTTAGTAACACAAATTCATCAAATTAAAAGCAAGTATGTAACACAAATTCATGCACAATGTTAAAAAAATTCATACCTTTCGTCAGATGACTCTGAAAATACAAATTCTAATACATCTTTTTCAAATTTTATTCAAATTCCCAGCAACTAGAATATTTCTCTGAAGGAAAGGGGATCTAAAAAATTGTGTTTAAACTATCTTTCTCTTAAGCATTGCTCTCGTAATGGGGACTGGTTCTTTTGGTGGCAATGAAGAAATGGGTTCAACAACAAGTGGTTCCACAACTTCAACTCCGTCTGCAAGATCTACAGCCTTTTCACATAACTTTTTAAAGTCATCTCCTTGTGATTGTGATTCTGAACTAAGTAATGTAAATGAAGGTGGGGTAAAATCCTTATCCAATGGAAGGGAAGGAGGTGTAAACTTTTGAGGGGAGGGGTGTTTAAACCGTGGAGATCGACAGACAAATTTTGAGGATTTTCTTTTTTCTCAAAATTCAGTGGCTCAAACTCTTGCGACTCAGAGTCCAAAATAATAGGAGAAGCTGACTGTGCCTTGGTGTTGAAAACAACAGGATCTGAAGCCATTACACGAGTTGCTTTTTCCTAAACTACTTGCCTGATTTGCTGGCCGTTTTCCCAAAGTAATCTCTAATTTAACAAAAGCTGCCCACAATTCATCCTCATTTTCAAATTTGAGTTTACCAAAATTAGTAAGTGGATCCTGCTCCTCACTATCATTTTCATTACAAACAGCCCCATTCTCTTTCACTTTCTCATCTCCATCTTCATTCACTTTCTCAGCTCCCTTCTCTTTCACCATGTCAGCTCCCTTGTCTTTTACTTTGTCAGCTCCCTTCTCTTCCACTTTCTCAGACTTATCAACTTTGTTTTCAGAAATATCCAATCCCTCTGTTGTAGGATGTGATGAATAGTGACAATCACTTAAAGGAGACGCCATTTGAGCCATCTGTTCTGCAATCTTACACTCTAGATAATTCATTCTAGCTTCTGCCAGCGATTTTGAGAAGCTAGAATAAGCAAGAGCAAGATTGTTTGCATCTTCTGCCAATTTCTTTACGGAAAAAATACTGCTCTGTTTACTGTCCTCCGCCACTGTCTCAGTAGACTTCTGATCCTCAGTAGTCGACAGGTCCTCAGTAACCTTCGGATCCTCAGTACTCTCTCCTTCTCGAATGGAAGCCTCGGACATATCTGATTGTGTTGAAATACTGAAAGTTAATCCTTGAATTGTACCCTTGACAATACGACATAGAACACCTCTAGTACCAAACCCGTCCTTCATCTCCTCCTTAGGCCTAAATTTAATACTTTCCGTCATCCATGAAGCTATTGTTGGGAAAACTCGAGGAACTGAAAAGTAACTAAAGGGTACTCTATCAAGATAGATAAACACGAACACCATGATAGTCCCTGCAAAGTTATCATTTTCAGAACTTTTCCCATTTTTAACAGCTTCAATAAACTGTTGTCGAGTGAATTTACACCAGTTTAATAAAGAGACAGCTGAAATATCTTGGAGACACTTCAACACTCGCAAGCTGGCGCTAGTTCCTTTTACGCCCATTAAAAATGCTGAGACGATGAATACAATAAAGTTTCTTTTAAACTCTTCCCCACTGTCTCTTTGTCTTATAAGTAGCAGTAGTATGTCCCTAACATCAACCTTTGTGGGAGCTTTATTATTGAATTGTGCCAACCATCTACTCTTTATCTCAATAAAATCAACACTCCTATCTATTGAGGAAGCTATCGTGACATCATTTGCACCCATTGGAATACCAAGTGATAAATGAACATCTTTATCCGTTATTTGAAGTTTCCCTTTCATATAGGAGCATGACGATGTGTTGAATCTGGTAACAAGCCAATGAGCAAGAGCACCTTGAACCATCTCTCTCTAGAGATTAAGAAGGACCCCAAAGCCCATGTCCTTTATATCGACCACTTGTTTTACACTCAAATTGTTGTTGATAAATGTCAACAACATTTTAGTTGACATACGTGTCCTCACATAACACTGCCCCAAATCATCATCTACTTTCCTATTCCTTTTAACAACTTTTTTGGAAGGACTTCTTTTAGTAATAGCATTCTTGTTTTGTTTGCTTGTACTTGCACCACCATCATATATCATCAACTTATCCATTAGTGGTAGCCTAAAAGAATGATTAAACGATTTGCTTAAAATAACAAGTGTATCTAGAAAAGAAAAATATTTGTATCTAGATATGTGTATCAACCAACTTAACAGATTGCAAGGTGAAATTTATAAAGCAACTTGGTAATGGTGGGCATAAGTATTATAATTATAACACTGACAAATTACGAAGATTAAACACATGAAAACATAACAAAGTGACCCCAATAACATTTGACAGACATACGTGGCCACCCAGATTAGAATATGAAAACAAACACAGCTACTAAACTTTACACAATCCCATTCAAACTGTCAAATCAGGCAGCATGCCATTTGACTTTGTCAACAAGCACCCAAACGAAAATCCTAACTTCTACAGAAACTTAAAAATAGTGTAGCTAGTGTGCTAGATGTAAGTATCTACCTACTGTGAAGTGTGTATCTACGTGATAAGAGGTATGTATATAACAACTAATTCAAGTGTATCTAAATAAATAAGGATATGTATCTAGCTTCTAAAACAGGTGCATCTATCGAGCAATGTATCTATCAAGGCTTTAAGGTGCAGATGCAATTCCTAGCGGATACATACATCGATTTGTGTATCCGGTAAAAAGACCATGTGCATTCAGTAAGTGACAAATGTGTATCTATAGTAATAAGACCTAATGCTCTCCAGTAGTTGTACTATAAAATTCAGCTGATATGGTGTGATTATGAATATTTTACGAACTTGACTTGCACGGCCTAAATTTAGGACGTGAAAGGCTTTAGAATGCAGATGCAATTCCTAGCGGATACATGAATCAATTTGTGTATCCGGTAGAAAGACCATGTATATTCAGTAAGTGACAAATGTGTATCTATGGTAACAAAGACCACGTGAGATTCTACTAAATTCTGACACAACACAACTCACAAATACAGTAATATAATGTTGCGACATGTACAACCTATTGCTAACAGATACATGAATCAATTTGCGTAACAGGTAAAAGAAACATGTGTATACTGTAGGTAAGAGATGTGTGCCTAGGGTGAAATATACAACTATAAACACAACATAAATGAGCGTCACAGTCACCAGAACCCTCACCAATACGACCACCATAATTTTCCAGATTAGAGCGTCATTGTTATATAATTTTCTGATAACAATAAATGATTAAAGGGAATAACATGGTATTATTGGGAGATGCAGAGGATTATTGCTAGTGGATACATAAATCAATAAGTGTATCCAGTAAAAGTAGCATGTGTATTTAGTAAGTGACAAATGTGTATCTATAGTAACAAGACCTAAGATGGAATCCTAATTGTCGACTTAGCAAAAAAACGTGACATTCTGCTAAATTCTGACCCAACACAACTCACAAACATTAAGATAATGGTGCGACATACACATGCTATTGCTAGCAGATACATGAATCGAATTGTGTATCCTGTAGAAGTAGCATGTGTATGCTGTAGGTAAGAGATGTGTATATAGAGTTAAAATACAGCTATGAACATAGCACCAACCGAACATCACAGTCACCAAAACCCTGACCAGTACGATCACCAGTCACTGGTATGTAATAACTTCAAACAAAATGAAGTAAAAGCAATAAAAACATTAATTATATACGTTTGAACTTCAATAATCAACATTTTCAGCTTAATAAAGATCAAAAATCAAATTAGAATTAAGCTGACACATAAACTACATCAATTTTAAAAATTAGGGTTACAAAATAGGGAAAACGTACATCAATTAACGAAGATAGAGATCACGTCACCGTCGCAAGGCAGTGGGAGATCAAGTCGACTTCTCCATCATCGTCGCCGTCGGAGAGCGGTCGTCGTTGTTGAGGAGAGAGCGGTCGTCTTTGGTATTATTGTGATTTTGAGTGGCAGTCGTGTTTTAACAAGTACAGAGAGTGAGGATATTCTTAGTTCGTACGGTTCGCACAATAATTTGGTTCGCACGAGATCCTGATTCTATATATATATATATATATATATATATATATATATATATATATATATATATATATATATATATATATATATATATATATACCACGCAACATGACTCAACATTATTACGCATGTATATGTCAGGTCAAATCTCACACAATCACATGGATGTGCATCAAATCACATGAATATACGGACTCCATGAAACAATTAAGAAATGTCAAAATTACTTGTGATGTGACTCATCATGTTCAACACTTCCATTTTCCGCATACACCGAGTCACGCATGTACCGCGTCAAATCCTGTAACACCCCCCTTACCAAGGAGCCTAAATAAGATCTTTCGTAATAAGTATGGGCATTAGCATCTCGGTTGTCCGAGGTAAGTATATCAAATAGACCATAAAAGAACAATTAATAAACTCTTTAGAACTTACAGTGGAAACAAAAGAAGAATAACTCAACTATGACAACATAAGAAATTATGACCGGTGGAACTACTATCGTCCAAGAACCGACTCTATATCATGCGACCTCGCCAACCCAGCAGCTATATCGACACAGCAAGCATAGCAACCTGAAAATTCTCATTACTCACCATTTGTCGGCAATATCAAATGGATCAGCGCAGACACAAACAACAAGAAGAAACACAACAGACCCACACAAGTCAGTAACAGGATATAAAACAAAGATATCGTTTATTTGTTTTATCCTGTTTATCCTGCTAAAGATAAAACATAAAATTGACTGAGAAATGGGTAGACGTCTTAGAAATTATGGGTAGCTATTAGGGTTTTATCCTGTCTATTTATTTGTTTACTTGTGTGAATACATTTATTTGTCTTAATGATACTGTTTATTTGTTCCGTCTGCATTATTTGTTAGGATCCTTGAATACAGCATTCCAGGTCTAGACACACTCCTCCTAGTAGATACGTGTATATTATATATTGTAACATCATAGCTTACGTAAGGGAAAAAAAATTATAATAAACTACTAGGTTCAGTTTTACAGTCTTGTCACAAGCTTAGAAAGATAAGGAGATGTGTAGGAAGCAGAGTCTAATTCCATAACTGCAAGGTGCAGTAAGGATATTATATTTTAGTCAATTAGACTCTTAAGCTATAAAAAATACGATACTATAGTGGTAAAACAAGTCTCTTTTTATGCCTAATAATAATGGCCACAGTCAAAAGTTGAGTGCGCTAGACTCACTTAACAGCAGCGACATAGGAAATGCCGTTAGTTTTCAACAAGAAGATGGTGAAAGTTCCATATATGATAGGTTATGTTGAGTAATAAGAAGATGTTATATATGTAGGATATAGACAAACTAAGTTATGTGAGTGTGACTTGTAAGGGTTTGTCATATTTGTTGTGGAAAAATGAGGTTGTACGTGCTTGACCTTATGGATGAATGATAGGTAGGAGTTAAGAGTATAGAAAGGAAGTGAATAATGTGATTTTTATTTGATTGTGCAAGCTTACCGTTGGTGGCATATAGGAAAAGAGAGGAAAAAAAGGAAATGAGTATGATGGAGTCAATGTTAGTACATTTATGGTGTTTGAATTTTAGAGGCATTTATATGGTAGACACAAGGAGGAAGAATTTTAAAGTTTAGATCAAAAATATTGTGGTTTCAATCCTATATATTTAGGATGTTAGAAAAAGGAAAATTGAAGGTTAGAAGACTTACGTTTTAGGGACTTCTAAATGCTAAGTCAAGTAATTATTTCAGTTATGGAGAATGTTGGCTTAATCTCTTTGGAGGTCTGCGGTGAGTGTCATAAACTATTGGTTAGAGTTTTGAAGGTAATTGTGGATTCAAGATATAAATGATATTATTGAGGGATTTAAGGCTAAGAGAGTTATACTTAAGTTGTTTGGGTTATGCTTATGAGATTGATATTGAATTATTTAGAGGGTAAAAGAAAGGAAAAGAAAATATCTTCATGTCTTCGATAATTTGTCGAGGACGAATCTTATTTTAAGGGGGGTAGAATGTGATACCCCGAGTAAATTTTTATTATAGAGTAGATTTAAGTAAATTCTTTGTTAGAAAGGATAAAGGATTTTTATCGATATAGAGTCGATAAAGTACCCAAAGAGAAATGGATCCCACCCGAAGGGATATATTGACCTAATAAAATTCAAAAAGCATGATAACCTTGTATAGGAAAGACCTTAGAATAAGAATAAAATAGTTCGGTTGGAGTTCGAGTGAATAATAATTTCACCCGTAGAATTTTTACTAGACCTATCTTAGAGAAAATAACCCGTAAGATAAAATATCTAAGATATTTTACAATTTTTACATAGTTTAATGATTTATTTCACATGTTAAAATGTTAAAAAAAAAGAAAATAAAAAGGTGTGTGGTTTAGGACACTTCACGTGTATGTCTAGTAATAGAAGGCTAAAACCTTGTTTTTCATTTGGATGAAATCAAGCTCACGTAAATATGCCTATAGGGCTTAAACCGACATACAAAAACTATAAATAGGCAATGGTGCAAAGCTCATTTGTCACACATTTGGGCACGAAACAAAAATGAAGATCATAACTAGTTAGTTCATACCCAATATGGTAGCTAAGGTTCGGTAAAGGGATACATGTATAAGGTATATTTCCTACCCCTTTATCTTAAGTTAATGTACTAAGTAAGCAAATTGTCATCATAATTACTTACCCCTTATTACAATGTATGTGATTTTATTTAATTGTCTGATACTATAATATACATGTTATGTTGCACCCCTAAAATTTATGTAATATGGTTTACGTAAAATATGACATTGGTACTGGATGTGTTAAGAATTGATGTTATAATGCTCCAAGGTAATGATATTGTCATGGTGCTGTTACTAAGATGTACATTTGGCCAATGTACCATTCGGGGACATTAATATTGAAAGGGACCGACCACATTATTTTTTATCGCGTGTACATGGAAGTGAGCTCGGAAGAAAGCTCGGCATTGGGCTCAGCAATTGGCTCGGCCCAGGGGAGCTGCGGTTCTCGGATAAAAAGAGAAAGAGAGAAAATAAAAAAATATAAAAAAAAAAAGAGAGAAAAAGAAGTGTTCCAGACCCAGATAGAGATTGTTATCCTGTGTACACGGATAACGGCATAGCCTAAGGGAGTCTCTGCTCCGTAATGTGGCCCTGTTCTATAATAATGACTCGAATTATATTAAATTGAGTTGGAGATTATGAGAAATATACTCAACCTGTGGTTGGTTGACCCTTTATTTTATTCATCTTTTTCAGGTATAGGAAATAGGGAAGGGTATGAGTGAGGTTGACACAACGAAAATGAAATAAGAATAATGTAGCATAATAAGATAGTCATAAGCAACAACAAAACAACCAACTTTCAAAAAACACCGAAATACAACAAAAACAAAAAACAAAATCAAAAAATAAACAACCAACAAAAAACGCTCGTACCTCCAAGATGAGGCCGGGACAAACCAAATCAAGAGAACTACCCTCCTCTATCGTCTCTGGACAAACGGAGGCGTGCAAATAACGGGTAAACTGGTCCAGAGCAGGCGTCACCCAGTCGTACTAACCTAGGGCGTCCAAGTCAGCAAGTAAAAAAATCACTTTGGTCGACAAGCGCTCGCCCTTGTCACCAAAGTACGTGGCACCTAAGAAGTACCACAACCGCGCCCTCTTCACGTCAGCCTCTGCCTCAGGGCTCGCCAACGGCTTCGGAACAAAACCAGTCACCCTCACCTTGAAGTAGTCCCTCACGTAAGAGTTTGCCATCAAGAAAGCGGTAATGTCGGTCGGTGTAGGGAAAATGTTGCCGATCAAACCCGTGATCACGGCATAAGACACTCTCTGCGGTGTCTCCGGAAACTGATCCGTCGTCTCACCGCAAGGAAGACCCGACATCATAGCAAAATCTTCCGGGTTGATGTCAATCTCCCTGAACTTCATATGGAACGACGACGTCGTGTCCCAATAACGATCCAACAAGGCACAGATCAAGCACAGGTTCGACCTAATTGAAACCCCGTGAATCTCGCGCCAAGCGGCAACCAACGAACCAATGGCTCATCTCTCTATCAGTACCCTCGAGTCCGCTCGCAAGACGTTGTAGAAGCCCATGCAAGTCGAAAACCATGAGAACGTCCTCACGGTAGCAGTCTCCTGAAATTATAAACCAAACAGGGTCAGAACCCCTATTGTGGCTCGAAACAACAAAAATAACAAAAGATGAACAAAATAGCAAACTCACCAGGCCCTAGTGTACATGGTAGGAGATATGATTGTAAAGCCACACCAACAGCTGGCTACCGTCAAAGCCCTTGGCCCACACTAGGGCCGACAACAAGTTCAACCCTCGGCGTGCCTGAACTCGTCTAGCCTCAAACTCTGTGACGAAGGCTACATCATCCTCAGTCTCCACCCACCGCCTCTTCGCGCCACGGGACCTCACGGTGCGTCGAGGGTCTCTATCGGTAATCCTAACGACCCCCTACAACTCCGAACGGGAAACTGAAGGCGCCCGCCTCCGAGTACTAACTCTCCTCCCGAAAGAACCGGCCGCGGACTCCGCCTGAGTCCCCCAGCACCGACAGTAACCTTTGGCTCCTCCCGAACGTCTGCACTATCAGCCTCAAAAACGGACTCCTCCTCAGCAACGTCCTTCTCAACAACGACCTCCACCACTACCTCTAGCACACTCCCCGAGGCACCGACTAGCCCGGACTCGGCTAAACACCCCAAGGTCCTCAAGACCTCCTCCTTCAAGTCCCCAACATCAGACCTAGTGAGCCTAGTAGCCCTCGAACACTCTCCTAAAACCCAACTCAAAACCAACGTTAGTCAAAATTTTGGCATTACGACGGCACAAAACAGAGAAAATCCCAAAAACAAAAATCACCCGCAAATACAAAACAAAAGCAAATAACAACAAGGGCAATCCCGCCCAATCCCATCCAACGCAATATTTCACAAAAAAAAAAACCCCACAAAAAAAGACGACTCGCCCTTCTTTTCAAGCAAAAAACGAGTCAAAACAACAACAAAAAAACACACAAAAATAACTAAACACCCTCGGGCTAACACAAGGCCTGCAAAAAAAACAACAACAAAAAATATCCGCCCGTCCCGGGCATTTTATAAAGCTCAAAATACAATTTTACGCCAAATTGAGCGCAAACAGAACAAAAATAGAAATTACGGCCACAAAAATGCAATGTGACTCGATCACGCCCCAGGACGACCTAAAATACCGTTAAGGTCTATTCTAAGCAATATGACCCAGTTCGACCCTAAATAGGCCCTTATTTCGTCAGCATAAGACCGCCTCATAAAGGCAAAATAAGAAACTTCCCCCCTAGCACACAACAAATATTTAACATAGCAAAGACGGCCTTCCCCGACTACAATGCAACCTAGTGGGGCACACGACTCAAGCAAAAAAGCACAACATTGCGAACTAAGACGGTTTTTACACCTTATTCGCGTTTTTTCGCACCTAGGAAGTGGAAACATGGACCAAAATGCTAACTAAAAGCATCCCTATACTCTTAAATAGGTTTCTAACCTAATGCAAGCATCAATTCCACTCGAAAATGGGCAAATCAAAAACGCCCAAATCAGTTTCAAGCGATTTAGCGTTTTGTCCCAATTCAATCAACAAAAAGGCAAATAAAATCAAGTGGATTAAAGAGGATTTACATACCTTGAGATGACATGAGTGATATAGCAAAATCCAAGCAAGAAAACAAGATCAACAATGGCGATTTTGAGAGCTTTTGTGATTTTGTCGAAGACGAAGAAGGCGAATGAGGTGCTGCCTCACTTCGCGTCTGTTTTGACGAAAAAAGGGAAGCCTCCTTATGTCGCAGGATGGCTCGCGTCTCTTTGAGGTTACCCTATCATTTTCAATGAAATTTTGGGTTTTGGCCCAAACACGCGTACAATTAACAAATCCCACAAATTTCAAATGACGGAATTAAAGACCGTTATTTTCAAACAAAAATAGCAAATAGCGAAATTAAAATTTGCTATTATGACAACAAAAACTTTCGACACAAAACAAAAAATAGCGAAATTCAAACTCGCTATTCTCAGCACAAATTTTAAATGACGGAATTAAAAATCTTTATTTCAAACAAAAATAGCAAATAGAAAAATTTCAAACTCTCTATTTCTCACAAAATTCGAGGATAATGGAATTATAAACCGTTATTTTAAACAAAATATAGCAAAATAGCGAAAATGAAACTCGCTATTTTCAGCAAAAATTTCAAATGACGGAACTAAAAACCGTTATTTCCTCACAAATAGCAAATAGTTAAATTCAAACCCGCTTTTATCACAAATTTTCCAAGTTACAAATGGCGAGAATTCAAATTCGTAATCATCACAAATTTCAAACGATGGAATTTTTAGCACAAAATTCAAAGCTACGAGAGCCGAACCTGAGTTATCTAAGGCCCATCTCTTCCAAGCACTACAAACATCTCTTCTAAGAACCAAAATTCCCGAGCAGAACGTCTGAGACCTCCCCACGGAGTCCACTAACAACAAGCAACCTCTTGAAATAAGGCCGATAAATCAGACTATTTCTCGCAGTCGATTACTCGACCTTCGACGGCTGGCGAGCCTCTACGCAATATTAACCCGGCTGGCGAGCCTTCACGCACCCATAACCTGGCTGGTGAGCCTCTACGCACCTTACAACATCAACATGGCTGGCGAGCGTCCACTCGCGAACAAGAAGCAATTCAAGGACATATCCCGAAGAGGCCTTAGGTATGACTCCATCCTATGGCTGACGAGCTTTTATACGTATTCTAACGGACTTTAAACGACCCATACTGGTAGTCGACAGACTCTAAACTGTTCCCGACGGCAGGTCCTTGACTTGAATCCCCGAGTCACCTCGAGGTCGCCCTTCCCAACGGAAGATCCTTGGCCCAAATCCTTTTGAGCCGCCTTGATGTCGCTTTGGTCTCCAAGTTGTAATATTCGATTGACCTGGGGGCTGTACTTTGACTTTCGCCCTGTCCAAGCCTCAGTTAAAGTGGAGGCTCTGTAGATACCCTGTATCTGTTGAATCCCCAACAAACACCCGATGATTATCGGACTACAACATGCTTAGGAATCGCTACGTTTGATCGACAACTTATATAACTACGCGTCTGAAAACTAAAAAAATGATTTCAAAAATGTAAACATTTTCAAAATATTTCAAAAATACCTGGAGTGTTTTATTCACAACGACGGGGTCGCAATGACTCTAACTAGATTCAAACCCGACACCAGACCAAAAACCGACTCAAAATTCAAATCCCGACTCTAACAACAAGTCAAACTGAGTCAAACACAAAAAACAAACCTCACACAATGCTTCCATGCTAAGTATACACGGTATACTTGATGGTCAAGTACAACAATCAGGTCTTACAAAACGTAGGATAGAAAAATCCACAAATCCAAATGCAAGAGAGTGACAAGACAACTCGAAGACCGGCGGACACGCTCGCGCCTCTTCAAGCAGCCTATATGGCCACATCGCCCAAAACGCACACCACCACACAATCCTCTATAAATACCCCTAAAAGGCCACCATTTGAAGGTACGCGAGAGTCCGCCTCTTCTTTTCTCCCTTAAAATTCTAGAGCTTGACTTCCCGAGTCAACAAACGACACGTATTTTCGACCCACTGATTGAAAATACGAGCCTTAAAAATTGTTTTTTTTTTTTTTTGATGACGAGGGGGTTGAATCCCACTGGGCCCATGCATTCCCGTCCTTGCAAATTTTTTGGTTCCATCATCGTGCATTAAATCACTCGACTTACCCCTTCGACCAACTACACCATCACTAAAGCAAAGCAACTCTCCATATTTAACAAAAACAATTTTAAATCGAGTTTTCCGACTCATGAGTTTTTACACTTTGTCGATTTCTCGTCAAGCAACCTAGCATGTAAGTATAAGGGTGTAATTAATCATCCGTTTTCATGACTTTAACCTGATAAAACATGTATAACATGATCCAAAGTACGGATTGATCGAGCCAAAACTGCGTTTTGACTAGAGACAGAGGCTGGTACTCAACCATACCAACCTCGCGCCTCGTCTTTCCTCCATTTCATTTGTTTTTTGCAATCGGTTTTTACAATTTAAAATATTTCACATTATTTTTATGATGAGCATTTTTAACCATGAATTATATTCACCGTTGGCTTTTCATGTCATGACGGTTTAACTTGTGACTCTGTGATAATATTTTGTTAATTACATTTTTAAAGGGTATTTTAAAACCCTCTTATTCATTTGTTTACATTTGCAAAAAACCATATTAGTCATACATGGATAATCATCCTTGGTTCTACATACCATGTTGTGGACATGGGCCATCCGCGCCGTGCGCACCCGCGCGTTGATTTCGAGGCGGCGGCACTTCTCCCACGGAAGCTTGGTTTGCCAAAGCACGTCATGGGCCGTTACTGATTTGTGAGGCATTGAAACCGGTGAAAGGTTAAATAAGCCTGCATTTGTGGAGTCGCCACCAATTTATTGTGGAAAAATTGGAAACTATTCGAATACCTCGTGCCATGTCAAGACACAAAGTAATGACATGAACACTAAGAACTCGTTACCGTTAGCATTCTATGTCTAGAATGACTCTCGAGATGCCAATGGACACGAATGTCCAGAGATAGTTGGAGTAAGGGGTGAGGGTACGTATTAGGAAGATCTTTTATTCGAACGCCTAATCCCGCCCACCTCGATGCCTCTATTAATGATTAGGGAAGTTGTTCATATTTGATATGTCGTTGATGTAATGCATGCAATGCATCAAACATAGATTAATCCTAGCATGTGAAATTAGACTATGTCGGTTAACACGTAATTTAGCAAACAATTTGGTCGAAGTAGATGTTAGATTAATTAAATGTGAGAGCCAAGTAAATAAATCATACATAATAATGATAAATGAATTAAATTAATTAAAAAATTACAAGAATTACACAGTTTATTTGATCTACGTTAAAAGCACGCTCAAAAATGGGATTTCGAAGAAGAAAACAGAAGAAAAATAAAATTAGATTTAAAATATGAAAATACGTCAGATTAGAGGTGATAGTACGAATAATAGTTGATTTAAACCATAATTAGAAGCTACGTCAAAACGAGAAAGAGTTCAGGGACATAAGCCAACCCAGAACAGGCGCAGCATCTGCTGCGTCCCTTGAAAGAGGCGCAGCACTTCCTGCGTCTGTTCTAGAGCTGGGTTCTGGCTGTGAAGTCAAAATCGCGGATTGTTATCGTTCATTGGTTGATTTAGGACGGATTATCAATTTTAGACTCGAATTGAAGTGCTTTAATTGATTTGATGCATCTGGGCAAGTCATAAAACGAATAAAAAACGAGAACGGAAAATTCACGTGGTATCCTCGAACTTTGTCATTTTGCTTGTGATACCCAACTTTTTAAGTTTTTGCACATGATATCCTTGAGATTTGATTTTCAAGCACAACATGCCCTTCTTATCGTTCTTAAAATTTTCAATTGAGCATAAATCATAGACCCGAAATCGGAATTGACTATTTTTTTTTTCAAATTGATTACCTCTTCGAGATCTATAAACTGATAAAACGAAAATGATCATTAGGAAATTTAAGATCGAAGATATAGTTTATTTGAGATTTTCTTTAGGAAAAACCCTATAAAATGTCAAACGACAATTTTTTTTCTCAAATCATAGATTATGATGAGATAATCTTTGTAGGAAAAAAAAAAGGGTGATTCTAAATTGCGGTATAGGAGTTATGTGCAATTGAGTTTTTTTATAGAGACAAAAGGGCATGTTGTTTATGAAAAATCAAACATGGAGGTTATCATGTACACAAACTTAAAAAGTTGGGCATCACGTGCAAAATGGCAAAGTTCGAGGGTACCATGTGAATTTTTCGAAACGAGAATTACAGTGGTTTACATAATTATGACGAACTAGTGTCGGAAATACAAAAAGAAAGAAACTTGAGGTTAGATTAAAGAAACTGGACACGTAAGAAAACTCATGTATCAAATTAGATTCCCAGAAACTCGACAGAACAAGTCAAAACCCAGAAGAATCGATTTGAATTAAAACGGCGAAAAAGTATTGAATTATTCAGGATTAAGGACGAATTAAGCATTGTAATTTAAAAGGGATTGTTAAAACATGATTATGTATTGAAAATTACAAAAGGAACGAAAGAAAAAGAAAGAAATAAGAAAATTGCAGGAAGTCGAGGAAGAAGAAGAAGAGCAGAAGCAGCGGCACCCTCTGGAAGAGGCGCAGCAGGTGCTGCGGCTCTTCGAAGAGAGCAGCTGCGTTTCTTCTCGACATCTGACCTCCGCTATTTGGTAAATACGTTTTAAAAGATGGATTTTGAATCGGTTTTTGAACGTGCTCTTGATATAAATCTACATTAATTGATACAAAATAAAAAGTACAATAATAAAATGGGATTTTACACCCTCTGACTTACATGTTAGCGTCGCCAGATTTAACTAAATCGGTTTTTAGTGCTAACTCGACTCGATCTATGCAAATATGAAAGTGCCCTTGAAAAAGGAATTTAAAAGATTGATTAATTGATTGTGTAGTGGTCAAATTGGTCTGGCATGCAAACGTGACTGGTACTTAGAATGATTTGAGCTTACGTGGTCGATTTATCAAGCACGTAGGCGTCGAAAAGCAAGAGCGCGGTCTTAGAATGCAAAGCGAGAAGAGAAGGGCAGACACTCGTGTGAAAAATATGCGAGGCGAAGGCCTCTATTTATACTAATCACGAGGGGTAGGGTTTAGGAAAGAAATATGGAAGGAAAGATCCGGAAGCAACCGACTTAGGTTGAACACGGAAACTTGGACAAAAAGAAAGCCTTGAGAGAAGGCGCAGCAGGTGCTGCGACCCTTAGAAGAGGTGGAGCACTTGCTGCGTCCTTTCTCGGGTAGGATTCTTCTGCGCAAGAAAACGCGTTTGACAGCCTGTCGTATTTTACGCATAACTTTCTCTACATGACTCTGATTAAGTTGATTTTGGTGGCCCCGGAAAGCTAAGAGAAAGATCTAGAACTTTCTGTGAAATAGGGCAGACCCAAAAAAGTCAATACCACCTCGTAAAATGGGGTTAAATGTCGGGTTGTCATTTTAGGTCAATGAAATGCACATTTTGTAATGCAAACTTTAAGTTTATCCCAAAGAAGTGACATGGGACTCAAAATGAGATATACTCATAAAATTTTATGACATCCTAACCTTAGGTAGACAAGCATATTGCTTTTGGACTCGGGATTTGACGGTTTGAGGAAATGAAGACGGTTTTTTACCCGGACTCCAAATGTACTCCAATTACTGCCAAAACAACCGTAATGACACCTAGATGACACCTAAAGGGTGGACACGAGTGTACGAGTTACCTTTTATTAACCGATTTATGAAACGTCATAAAATCGCGACATAGGCTAAAATGCGGCCCAATCATCACTGGGTGTTTGGCGGGAGGTGCAAAAATGAGGTATCTATTGAGCCTCCACTTTGACTGAGGCTTGGACAAGGCGAAAGTCAAAGTATAGCCATCAGGTCAATCGAATATTACAACCTGACGACTATGGCGATGCGAGGCGGCTGATGCGCTGTCGCTGTGTGCACCAAAAATAAAATTTATAAAACCTATTAGAACTACCAGAAGCTAGTGGTAACAGGGGAGGGAAAATAGATAAGTGGTCGATCGACCACATCAACCACTAGTCGCATGCATTCGATTTTGTCAAAAATTGCAATTAATAAACTGAAATAGTGCTAATCTAACACGAGGCCAGTCGATCGACCATTACTCGAATCAGGGTTACCTAAAACTACGCCATCACATCTTAGCGCGGGATATTTAGCTACTCATACTGGAATTAATAACGGAAACGAAAATAAAGATGAAAACAACAGAATTCATAACTAAATTAAATGAACAATAAAACCGCATAAAAGAAAGAATTAGGTATTAGGGATTCTAACTAATCAATTCTAATCTAATAATAATGAATAAAAGCAAACTAAAATTTAGAACAAGAATTACCAGAAATAAAGAAGGCAAGAAATGAATCCGGATGCAAAAGAAGAACTTTATTGAAAAACTAAAAAAAACTGTAGAACAAACTAGGTATGTCAATCTGAATCTCTCCCAATATCTATGTATATCAAGCAGTAGGAAGGAGTTACGTTATATAGAAGTGTCACGTAAAACCCTTCTTCCAACCTAAGTACAAATGGGCTTAGGTTAAAAACTTTTAATTCTCGTCAGATTGCATAAGTGGTCGATCGACTACATCAACTCGATCGATCGATCAAGGTCGAAATATCGAAGCTTCGACTTAAAATAAAACTTGCACGTCACTCATGTGGTCGATCAACCATGGACCTCGGTCGATCGATCGATCGCTCTTCCTAGATCAACTCAATCGTTTTAAAGATTCTGACACCTATAGACCATGTAGGTCAGTCTATAGACCATGTTAGCTGGTAATCCGCTTCTGAAACTCTCGCAAATCTATCTTTCAAGCCTTGCTACGTGCACCGAGTTTATTTCCCGAGTCAAATCTTCATGTCAAATCCTATGCCATGCACTTAGGGACGGATTCAGCTCGATTTCCGCTGGATTCTTCACATTTCTGCAATATTACCCAAAAAAGGCAGAAGTGGACAAAATGGGGCAAATAGTAGAATAAACTACCAATGATGGACATAAAATGTGTGGAAATAAAGATGTAAAACATCATATTATAGAAACGCATCAGCGGCTCAAGAGGTCTGAACCAATGAACTATCGTCGGGAACATTTTAGAGTCTGTTGACTATCGAGGAGGGTCGTTTAAAGTCCATTAGACTACATAAGGAAGCTCGCCAGCCATAAGAAGAAACCATACCTAAGACTTCTTTCCCGAGATGTTTCTGGAGTTGCGTAGGAGCTGAGGGTCAGCAGGACGTTGGGAGGAAATGCTGGGGAATCTGCTTGCGTTGGTCTCAAGCGAACTCTATTCCTGAGAAGTACGTGGCCTATAAGCGGCACAAACTCTTGTTGGGGAAGAATCATATGTTGAGTCAAGAATGGCGCGCCCTTGGCACCGCTGAGGAGAAAGTAATAGATTGACAATGACGCGCGCTTGGTATCATTGAGGAAAAGAAAGTGTTAAAATCGACAACGGCATGCCCTTGGCACCGCTGAGGAGGAAATAAGAGATCGACAATGACATGCCCTTGGCAACATTGAGGACAAAAGGTGTAGGTCGAAAACGGCACGCCCTTGTCACTGCTGAGGAGAAAAAAGTATATATATCGACAACGACACACCCTTGGCATTGCTGAGGAAAATAAATCCGCTCGAGTCGTCATAAGCAAAATTCCGATAAAAAGGAGAAGTCAATGAACTGTATTTAGTGATCATGAACTCTCGCGGGAGACAAAATGCCGTAGTTGTCTGTAGTCTGTTGAAGAAAACAAGTGCTGATAAGGGCCATATGTTGAGGAAGAGGCGCATGACACTGGGACCGCAAATAACAAACTTCTTAGGAAACCTGCTGCGGAAGAGGCGCAGCAAAAGCTGCGACCTTTGGAAGAGGCACAACAAGTGCTACGTCCTTTCCCGAGCTCGTCCCTGCCTGGGTAAAAACCCGAGTAAAGTCGTATTTGGTTTTTCATTTCAAAACACAAAATTTTTCGTTTGTTCACAAAAATACAACCAAATTCCGTCAAAATTTGATTAAATCTCGCCATAAATCATGACTAACCAAGGTATGTGTCTTGTTCTCGCTTTAACTTGCATTTGAGCTTGATTTTTGGCTCGAAAATTAAGGTTTGTATACCCATTCATGCCGAAAATTTAAGGCTTTCATCCCAAATGGATTTGCCTTATGAAATTGATATTAGAAATGAGTAATTGACCATGTTATGAACATAACCAAGTATTCCTTTTGAATTTTCGTCAAGTATTAAGGATTTGAGGGCAAAATGTGACGGTTTCTCTGCTAAACCGTAAAACCCTTCGAAAATGGCGTTATGCTAGTCCATTTTTGATGAAACTTGTTGTTTTGGAACCCTTGAGTAATGTGTAAACTTTATATCATGCCGGATTTTTGATTTGTGACAGCTTCTCCGGGACACTTTTATATGGCATAATTGACATTCTTGGGAAATGCTGCCGAATTTTTGACTCAAACCCGCAACTAGGCTTGAACTTAGACTCTTCTTGACCCACACTACCACGTGTGTGATTAGCCTTTGGAAAATTTGGCCAAAGATGCCTAGAAGAGCCGCTTTTAGACGCTTGAAGAAATGCTTAATATTGCTTTGTTCGCTTTGATTTGCAGAGGACGTTCCTTCTACATCGGGGAGAGACCCCATGAAGAATGACGTTGAGCCTTCTACCGTTCATGAATGGAGGAGAACGTAGAGGAGAAGGATGCCACGCGGAGGGCCAATTTGGGACGAGGTGGCCGTCAGCTCGCAGGAGCGCCTGAGTGGGGCCAAAAATAGGATGGTAGACATCTTATATGGGCAATGGAGAGCCACTTATCGTACAGGACGGCGAGGAGTATGGTAAGCCTTTAGCTTTTCATTTCCTTTATTTACTTCTTATCATTTCTTTGTGCAAAAGAAAGCTTTCTTTCGAATTGACACGGGAGGCCGGGAACATGAGGTCCTTCTCCGGTTACACGACGATGATGGATGCCTTTGGGAAGCAGTCGGAGGAGGAGCAGGCTATTATCGAGCGAGGAGCCTTCGGTGCCTTGGTACGAGGCTGGAGGGAGATCAAGGAAAGGAAGATTTGGGCCAACCTTTGCCTGATTAGAGCCTTTCTTGATCGGTTCTGGGACACGACCTCGAATTTCCATATGCCTTTTGGAGAGATCGGGGTCACTTTGGAGGACTACGGCATGCTCTCGGGCCTGCCGTATGGAGAGGAGCCGCTGGTGTGGCCGTTGACGGCCATGAGAGTAGACTCGGCCGAGGCGAGAGTCTGATCAGCTGCAACCTGGCCACGGGTGGGGCCCAGGTTCCTGGTTTGGTGCCGAGTACCTACGTTAAGGACTACTTCGGCGGTAAGGTTCCGGCGAGAGTGAAGATGGGTGGACGCATGGTGCCTCCACCACTTTGTACTGCTGAGCAGCGGGCTCGTCTGTGGCTGTGGTGGTTCTTGTCTTCGATTTACCTCAGAGACAAGGGGGAGAGGTTGTTGACGAAGCTTCTTCTATTTCTGGCTGACTTGAGTAGCCTAGGTCGTTGGGACTGGGTTACTCCTAGATTTGCGGTCCTCACGCACTACATGAGGGCCATGGTTCATCCGGAGTTGATGGAGAAGGGGACTTCTTCTGCCACTGTTGGTCCTGGACTTCTGTTGGAAGTATGAACCTTTCTTGCAAATATGAAAGATCATCATTATTCATTATTAGTATGAAAGATCATTTTTATAGAAAATGATTTGTTATCCTACTTTCCTAGCTTCGCGCCCACGAGGGTGGCGGACGTACCGAGGGCATACCCCGTCATGAGGGACTTGATCATGTGTCGTCGGAATAGCCAGCAGTCTTCTTACGACGTCTGTCGAAGGGGCGTAAATGCCCTGAGCTTAGACAGCGTAAGTGTCTCTTGATCTTCATTTATCGTTTCTTTACTTAGAGACGATCATAAGAATGAACCCTCGTTCTTTTGCTTTTGTGGGTGCCCCAGCCTTGGGAGAGCTACTCTGGGGCTCCCGCTTTTATGGCTGAGGTTCTCCGTCCTTGGAGTTCGAGTCGGTTACTGTTAACGACCCCCATGGGGCCTGTCTGGTACTTGGGTGAGCGTTTGACTTGATAGTGCTCCCGTGACGCTTTTACGATTCTCATCGATCCTCCACGGACGATGTTTAGGGAGCCTTCAGAGGCTGAGAGGACAGCTGACCTGGTTGGCGCGAGTGGTGACACTCTCCTTCTTCTTAGTGAGGAGTACGCCAAGTTTGTTCGCCGGAGGTTAGTGTACTGGCCGATCGTGGTAAGCATACATACCTGTTATTTTTGATAAAAATGATAAATGATGAAGGATCACCAAAATAATGAATCATTTGAGCTTTGCAGGAGATTGAGGTGGCGGGCGTCGAGCCCCCAGCTTTTCCAGAGACACTGGAGTACACTGACTCGACGGGTATGACGACGATCTCAGAGATCCGGGACTTCAGCGAGGCGGTGACCGATGCTGGCTTGGACGAGTGGCAGTATATCGTGAGGAGGGTAAGCCCCCAGCTTTGGCTGTCTTTAATATTTTCTGCTTTATTACATAGGAATGCATTTGCTTGAATCTTCTCCGTATTTGATTGAAGGTGGCACCATCCAGGCACGTGGAGCTGTGGAGGTTGGCCAACCGGCTGTGAGCTACGGCCATTGAGGCCCTTGCAGGTGGCTATAGGAGGCAAGTATGAACCTTCCATACACGTTCTTTATTTCCTATTTTACTACTTCCAACTTTGTGACGGGAAGTAAAGTAAAATATCGCTCCATTTCTACTATGTAGAGGTAGCGTAGCTTGGAGCGTGAGCTGGCGCAGTCCTAGGAGGAGACAACCCGCTTGCTGAGAGAGCTCGAGGCTAGGGATGCTTAGATCTCCGCCCTTGAGGCAACAGTGGCTGAGCTGAGGGGTCGTCAGGACTAGTTTGCAGACCGTTTGTTTTTTGTACATTTATACACATTTTTTGGATGTCATTTTGGGCAGGAGCCCGTTTTTTTATGTACATTCTTGCATTTTTGATTGTATATATGGTGGCCTGCGTGCCTTTGCTGTTGGGTGTTTGCTGTATCTCCAGGTTAACTTTGAAAAACAGGTTTGGCATGTGACACTTTGCGCCGTCATGCTGCCGAAATTCACGTAGAAAATCACATTGCAAAAACAAGAATTAACTTGAATAAATGGCCGAAATAAGCGCGTAAAGAAGAGAAAACGAATAAAAGTGCCCGAAAATGGACGAAATGACGAGACTGGGCGGTAGGGAGGGCCACCCCCTAAAAAAAATTTAAAATAAATGTCTAAGGGTATTATAAACATTTTGAGGAGAGGGAGTGAAATGATTCCCCGAAAAAAGAAAAATAAAAAAATGAGTAAGTGTGCGTATTTGACGAAAATGTCGATTTTGCCTCGAAATGCGAACCCGTAGAGATTCAGAAACATAACTTTGGTAATTATTCGGAATTACCGAAATAAATCCTATAGAAATAGGAAGTTTTTACCAAAATAGAATTAGGAAAGATCCATGACCGTCAAACGAAAAAGAGAGCCTGGGGAAGAGGCGCAGCAATTGCTGCGTCTTTTCTCCAGCTTGTCCGTCCTCAACTGAATTTAGGAAATAGCGAATAGTATAAATAGAGACCTTGGTTGAGCTTCTTTTCTCACAATTTCCTCTTCTTTAACTTCGTCTTTTACATAAAACCTCCTATATCTTTCTCAAAATTTCCAAAAATATGGATGCCTTTGAAAATCGCATTAAGGTGTGGACCAATGAATTTACAAACGTGGAGAAACACGACATGGGTGCTTTCAATTTAGGATCCATCATAATTTTGAAGCTAGTGAAGGTAATTAGGCCCTTTCTGGATGCTTGTCTGGAATAATGGAACCCTAATTTTCATGTATTTGCCTTTCCAGGAGGCGAAATTTGTCCTTTTCCTAAAGAAATTACTACGGTTGGAGGATGGGGTGCAGAAAGTGTTTCGATTATACCTCCTAGCTCTCAAGGATATAAAAACAAATTCAGGGATTTGCTTGGATTCACCAAGGCTGAGGTAGACCGTCTTGTGACCTCAAAAGGTGTTCGTATGTTCGAATTTGTTGATCGATTTATAAATAGGGAGGACCATACTATCTCCTACGTGGCGAGCCGTAGAGCTTATAGATTTTGCCTTCTTCATTGCTATATCCTGAGAGGGTATATGGATAAAGAGATGAGGGGTGACCCTCGGTTTCTCGCCATAGTAGAGCAAATGGAACTGCGCAAGCGCCCGGCATACTTGATCCTAGGGGAGACCATTCTTGGATTGGACAACAGGAAGGCGAACCGCGAGCATCCTTATCTTGGGAGTCCTATCATTTTACAGGTAAGAACCTGTCTTCTGGTCCTTTGCGGTCGTTTTTATTAGTTTCGCCAATTTTTTTTTTTTTTTTTTTTTTTTTTTTTTGCCGATTTTCGGATGTTGACTCCTGTCTCCTTCTTTGCAGATCTGGCTGATGGAAAGACTACGGTTGATCGAGCCCCCAGTTGACGTGATAGAATATCGTTCCCGATCCATTGCCATGAGAACGAGGCTGTACATGGTGGACTTCACTTGAGTATGCAACTATTGGGAAAACAATTTGAAGAGTGAAGACGGGCCCTTGATCAGGTGGATAGTGCCATTGTGGCATCTTAGGTCAGTGACTGGAGTATCATCTCTGGATCCGACACGGTCAGTTTACGTTCCTGGATTGGAATTCATGATCCATACTTTTCCGGAGAGATTGATGAGGCAGGTAGGCCTAAGACAAAAAATCCTGAAGCTAGACACCGTTCCTCAAGCTGCCTTGGCACATACTTCAGAGTCTAGTCGAGAATGGGCAATTCGCTGGACCCAAAGGAACATGTGGTTCATACCAATTCCGGTTGGCTCATTAAGGGTATCTGACTCGTATCCGCAGTGGAGGAAAGTTGGCACTCCCGAGGAGCGTAAAAAGCTAAGGAAGCACGAGCCTGTAGACTACAAAATCCACGAAATGGCGAAGGAGAAACAAAGGTACTTAGCTGAGGAGGAAGAAGAGGCCGGATATCGAGTAGTCCGTCCGTCGAAGAAACCAAAGAATGCTCCTGTCAAAAAAATGGTGGTAGATCGAAATAGGAATGCTAGACCACGAGAACGACCGTTGGTGATTAGATCGGAAATAACGTAAGAGCATCATGCTCGTGGTCGAGACAAGAAATGTGATAAAGGTGACAAAGGAAAGGGAAAGATGGAAGAGTTGCCTTAGTCATTTTTATATAGTATTTATTATAATCTGAGTTATATTAAATGGCGGGGTTTTAGAATCCTAGCCTAGCATTTTTAATTTTCAGCATTTTAAATGATATGTATTTGGCGTATTACTTATTATTTAAGGAATAATTAATAAAAGATTTATTAGTTAAGAAACTTTATAAATTTTTCTTTATTTATTTTTGTCGAATTTCAAATGCGAATGCAAATGTCCTTCTATTTACATTTTGAAATGACGTGTTGTATCCTATAAAGGATTGCCTACGTATTCATTAGAAAAATGAAATCAAACCCTGTACGTAGTTCGAAAAAATGTAAAAGAATTATTTTTCGAAGCAAGAGCTTGTAATGAACTTAGAAAAGAAGCGTGTGCTTTACTTACTCCTAAGGAAATGCAATTCAATTTATTTGATGACGTGAGGATGTCAAAATGTCATAACGCAAGAGCAAAATGTCATAAGCTTTTTAGCTGGCCAGGGGCCGGTTTTATTTCGTGTCGCAAGAGCAGAATGTGTGTCACGCGAGGCACGTCTTATCCTATTCTAAGAGTAGTACCTTTTCAATTGGTCCAAATTAGTTGGATTAAAAAACTCATTCCCGTCTAGGTCTGTGATCCTAACCGCACCCCCTGAAAGTATAGACTTGACCAAAAATGGTCCTGCCCAATTAGGTTTAAATTTTCCTCGTGGATCGACAGATAAGAGAGCTCTGACTGACTTGAGTACCAAATCTCCTTCCTTGATGTTTCTGGGTTTGACCCATTTGTTAAAGGCTCGTTTAATGCGTGCCTGGTATGTCTGCATATTATGTAATGCGCGTAGCCTCCGTTCGTCATAGAGGACGAGTTCATCATACTTATCCCTATTCCATTCAGCTTCTGGGATTTGACTTTTGAGTAAAATGCGTAGAGATGGGATCTCTAGCTCTATTGGTTGTAAAACTTCCATGCTTTAAATCAAATAGAAAGGGGTAGCCCCAATTGGCGTCCTGACTGATGTGCGATATCCCCATAATGCAAAGGGTATTTTGCTAAGCCAATCGCGATAATTGTCGATCATTTCTTGAGGATTGTGACGACGTTTTTGTTAGCTGCCTCTACCACGCCATTAGTTCGAGGTCTATATGGCGAGGAAGGGTGATGCTTGATCTTGTATTTGGCTAGCACCTATGCAGCTTTGGCCTGAAAATGTGACCCGTTGTCACTAATGATTTCATGTGGGTAACCATACTGATAGATGATATTGGTTTGTATGAACTTGGCCACATGTTTAGCTATTAGGCCTATGTAAGATGCTTTTTCGACCCATTTAGTAAAATAGTCGATAGCTACTAAGATGAAAAAATGGCCTCCTGTCCCAGCTGGAGTGATCTTCCCGATGATGTCTATTCCCCAAGCAGAAAATGGCCAAGGAGATGTCATGGTATATAGAATTGAGGGAGGGACATGTTGCACATTACCGAAGATCTGGCAATTATGACAATGCCTGAGGTATTTGATGCAATCTGACTCCATTGTCGTCCAGTAATACCCTAGACGCGTAATCTACTTTGCCATCATAGGTCCACTCATGTGAGGACCGCATTCTCCATCGTGAACTTCTTCCTATACTTTCTGTGCCTGTGCCTGTGAATGATCAAGGCAACGCAAGATGACACCAAGTGGTGTTCTTTTGTATAACTCTCCCTGTGTGAGCATGTATTGTGAGGCAAGCAGGCGTATGGCGCTTTGTCCCCTCTTATTTATATCTGGTGGATATGTTCCGTTGAGCTTGAAATTTAGAATGTCCTGGAACCACGGTTCTTCTGGGTTTTCCTCTTCATCTGTAAGGAAGTGCACATAGGTTGGCTCTGATCGCCGTTCGATGCATAAAGGCATTTCAACCATGTTGTCTGGCATATTAATCAAGGATGCGAGTTATGAAAGAGCATCCGCAAACTGATTTTCTTTGCGAGGTAGGTATAAATAATTAACTTGATCGAAGAATTGAGCAACTTGATCTATCCTAGCCTGATAGGGTGCTAGACTTTCACTTCGGATTTTCCAAGATCCAGTGATTTGGTTAATGATTAAGGATAAGTCGTTGTGAACTTGAAGATGCTTGTTGCCTAAACTCACTGCTGCTTGTAAACCGATGAGGCAAGCTTCATACTCTGCTGCATTATTTGTCACCTCGAAGTCGAGTTTGACAGAAAGTGGTTTATGCTCTCCCTCAGGAGAAATGAGCAACACTCCTATTCCGAATTCTCTCAAATTGGACGCCCCATCAAAGTAAAGACCCCAAGAATCCATAGTGGTTTGTAGAATATCCTCATCTGGAAATGACCACATGTGTATTTCTTACGTATTGTTGATAGGGTTATCTGTGAAGAATTCGGCCACGACACGTCCCTTTATAACTTTCAAAGGTACGTATTTGAGATCGAACTCTGAGAGCATTAAGTTCCATCTTGCCAAGCGTCCATTGAGGACGGGTTTCTCGAAGAGGTATTTGATAGGATCTATTTTAGAATACACTTTGACCGAGTAGCTAAGAATGTAATGGCGTAGCTTCATTGTTGCACACACAAGAGCAAGGCATGTCTTCTCGAGAGGTGTATACTTACTCTCGTACTCTAAGAACTTCTTTCTAAGGTAGTAGATAGCTCTTTCTTCCTTTCCGACGGTTTGTGCGAGCATAGCACCCGTGGCTGTTTCGGTAACTGTCGGATATAAACCAAGAGTTTGATCTTGTTGGGGAGGCATTAGCACTGGTGGTTTGGCCAATATCTCCTTTATCCTGTTAAATGCCTTATGACAGTCTTCGTCCCATATGGTATGGTCCATTTTCTTGAGCTTTTTGAAGATAGGTCCGCGGATCATAGCGAGTTTCGATATGAATCGACTTATGTACTGTACTTTGCCCAGGAATCCTCTAACCTCTTTCTCTGTCTGGGGTTGTGGCATTTCAATTAAGGCCTTGATCTTGGATGGATCCATTTCTATTCCCCTCTAGCTGACAATGTATCCCAGAAGCTTGCCTGATGTTACTCCGAATGCACATTTCTGAGGATTGAACCTCATGTTGTATTTGCGCAATCTGAGGAAGAACTTGCAAAGGTTAGGAATGTGTCCTTCTCTATCCTTGGATTTGACGATCATATCGTCTACATACACCTCTACCTCTTTATGCATCATGTCATGTAGCAAAGTAGTCGCAGTGCGTTGGTATATAGCCCCAGCATTGATTAGCCCGAATGGCATAACACTATAGCAGTATGTGCCCCACGGAGCGACGAACGCTGTCTTGTGCATATCTTATCTGGCCATTTTGATTTGGTTATACCCTGCATACCCATCCATGAAGGATAACAATGCATGATCTGCTGTATTATCTACCAATATATCGATGTGTGGCAGAGGGAATCGTCTTTTGGACTCGCTTTGTTCAAGTATCTGAAATCAGCGCAAACCCGGATTCGCCCATCCTTTTTGGGTACGGGGACTATATTAGCCACCCAGTCTGAATACTCGGAAACTTTGATGAACCAGCTTGGAATTGCTTATCGGCCTCTTCTTTGATCTTAAGAGCCCACTATGTCCTCATTCGACGAAGCTTCTGCTTTACAGGTTTGAAACCTGGCTTGATTGGAATGCGATATTCTGCAATATCCTTGTCGATCCCTGGCATGTCCTTATATGACCAAACGAAGACGTCTTTGAACTCGTGCAGGATGTTGATGAAATTGGCCCTTTCAGTGGGGGTTTAAGGTCGTCGCTATCCTAAGTTCTTGGGGTTCTAATTTCGTTCCTACGTATCGGTGTTTTCTATAACTAGTGCCCTATCACCCTCTTCTAGTATTTCTTTGATTATATAGGGGGGTAATTCGATTGAGTCTAAGTCAGGGTCATCCTCGTTATCATCGTAAACAGAATTGCATTCAGACAAGCACAAGGAGTAAGCAAAATAGAATTTATTAATATTAAAGTTTGAAAATAGCTAAAACAAAGAAGCAATCTGCGGAGTAGTCATTGGCGGTAAAGGGACTGTTGCTGGGACATTCCCCAAGCTACCGTTACTAGCCGATGTTATGCGTGGAGAAATAAAAGGGTGGGGAGTGATGACAGGAGGAGACTCTCTAGCGACTTTTCTAGACTTAGGTTTCGACTCACACTCTGATTCTGACTCTGACTCGAATTCGCTGTCTTCAGGTTCTCCTTTGAACATCTCTCCTTCTCCAGTAGTGACTTTGAAGTGCTTTCCTTGATTATTGGTCCACTTGATCGACTTTCTCCATCCTTTCTGCTCATTTGGGTTAGTGTCAGTGATCAGTGTTGCAGGGTTAAAATGGTCGTCCTGAAGTATCATGGTAATGATCTCATCCTGTGCTGCCTTGACGAAACGATCCTCTCCAAATATGAGGCTAACAGCCTGTTCGTCGAGACAAGGTGTTTGACGAGTTTTTACAGTAGGAACCGTTTCTGGAGGAAGGAAGTAGCAATCGTAGAAGACCTCGATTCCAGCTAGTTGAATGCCTCTTTATCTCCAAGTTTCAGGAAATCCATGAAAATTTTCACAGTCCCCTTCCCTGATGAAGTATCCATTTAGCGTAGGGAGATAAGGTTGCATCTGGACTCCTTTACTTTTGCGAATCTGAACCTGAGCAACCATTTCCAGAGTTTCGGCTTTCGTGGGCTTGTACCCCAAGCCTAGTTGTATCCTTTGGGAGTGACCTTCCTTAAAAGGTGCAAAGGTATTTTCTCTGCTAGGGTTTAGTGGCATTCCTGGGAAGTATCCTTGGGATTTGAGTATGTGGTTGACCACCAAGTTGGAGTATGGGTTGAATTACAAAGGAGCCAGCTTGCTCTCTATAAGGTTTATGATTTGAAATCCTCCAAGCTCGTATACTGGATCCGTAACTATTTGGTTGCTCGATATTTTCTCTATTACGGCCTTGATAGGTGACGAAGTGATCGTCACTACCTTGTTGTTTAGAGGGATCTTGAACTTTTGGTGTAAGGTGGATGTTACTACTTTGGAAGCGTGAATCCAGGGCCTACCTAGAAGTATATTGAAAGATGCCTCGATATCCACTATCTGAAAATTAACCTTTCGCTCAATTGGCCCAGTGACCACAGTAAGGTTAACTAGCCCCACTACTTCACGTCGCGTTCCATCGTATGCTTGAACGCCTTGGTTAGTAGGAGTCCAGTCTTATTCTTTCATGCCTAACTTGTATGTTGTCTTTAGTGGTATGACATTGACTGCGGAGCCATCATCCATCAAAGTCATTGGTATATTTTTCTTCAAGCATGTGACTGTGATGTATAGAGCGAGGTTATGAGTGACGCCAAAGGGAGGCAAGTCTTCATCTGAGAAAGTAACTGGGATACAAAGGTTGATTGAGACTTGGAAGACTAGGTTGACGACGTCATCGGGTGTAGAGTCGAGTGCTACATTCAATTTCGCTAATGCTTGTAGTAAAGCCTGGCGATGAGTAAATGAACTTGCAACTAGTTACCAGACTGAAAGATCAGCCTTTGTCTTTTGAAGTTGTTTTAGTAAATGATCAGCAGATGTATCTTCGCCATCATTTGGGGTGAGGACATTGGTGTTAGTAGCAACTGGACCATTTGTTTGTCCTTGAGTGACATTTTATTTATGATCATCAGAATTCCAAGAGGATTCTGAGTATTGTTAGCCTTGCTTGCAGGAGGTATAGGCAGGCGTCCATCTTCGATCATATCTTGAATGGCATGTTTTAACTTGAAACACTTCTCTATATCATGCTGTTTGCTTCTATGGTACTCGCAGTAGGCATTCTCATCCCAGAACCTAGACTTTTTCTCTGGGTTAGGTGTAGGTCCTATGGGTTGAAGTTTGCCTTATTTCATCAATATTTTTAGAGCTTTTGAATACGAGTCACCGATTTCAGTGAACTTCCTCTGCGGGTTATTCTTATTAGTAGATGATTCGACAAGGTTGACCTTGTCGGTCTTGCTAGTGGAGTCATAAGAACGACTCATTGTGCCTTGATATCCACGACCTATAGTTTTGGACAAGAGTCCTTTACGGATGTCGTCTTCAATTCTTGTTCATAGTACAGTTAAGTCTTTGAAAGACTTTATGTTTTGGTACCTTAAATGGTTCGCGTAGATTGGCCTTAAGTTGTCCACGAACTTTTCAACAAGAGTAGCTTCGTCTGGGCGTTCGACGAGTTGTGTGCTAGTATTTCTCCACCTACTTAGGAAGTCGGTGAAACCTTCTTTCTCATTTTGGGTAAGAACCTCTAGAGTGCGCATATTGACTTGAATTTCAGCATTATCTGCGTACTGTTTGGTAAACTCAATTGCACCATCGTCCCAAGTAGCAATTTTCTTGTGGTCCAAGGAGTAGAACCATTGCCTAGGAAAGATCCTTAGGAACATCTCTGGTTTAATGCCTTTGATAGACATGTAATCTTTGAATGCACGAATGTGGTTCAAAGGGTTTTCATGCCCCTTAAACTTCGGGATGTCAGTCATGTTGAAGTTAGTTGGCAGCTGAGCATTTACTGCCTCATATTTGCGGCTGTTTTCCCTATAGATGTCATCTCCCTTGAGATACATTAGTTGCTCCTCCAAATACTAGAGTCGCTTTTCAGCTTCAGTAGGACCTTACTGGAGTCACTTTTCAGCTTCAGTAGGACCTGGTGGAAGATTGACTTCTGGTTGCCCAATAATGGATGGAAGATTATCGTGTATGATCATGTCGGCAATGGCATCCTCTACAGAAGGAAGTCTAGCTTCTACAGTGACAATAGGGCCTTCCATGGCGTTAAGGCGAGCATAAGCTTAATCTTCGCTTTTCTGGAGATGAAGGAGTGCAACTAGGATTTGATCATTACCATTTACGGACGGCTTGGGTTGACCATTAACGCGTCCATGACTAGTTCCCACCATTTTGGAACTAAGGATAAGAAATCGACGACGAATCAAAACACGATCGACCATTTTCGCACACTTACTCAAAAGAGACACGACTCGTGAAGTGGGTCTATGCCACTGTGTCAAGTGAGGTTTGAAAATGATAAGTTTTGAAATGTTTGTCCTAGACAACTGTAGTGTAGTGGTAGGAGTGATGACTCAAAGTGAGTTTTGAAATGGGTTCGAGGCCCGAATTTTGACTTGATATTTGGACAGAATTTCAGCTTGTTTTGCCCTATTTTATGCCTTTTTTTAAAATATTTCCATCTTAAAAGGGATTTTATTTTTCAAAATTTCGTCATAGTTTTGTTTATAAATGGTGTTCACGTATATGATACAAACATACATATGGGAATTATAACGGCACGCTTAGTGCATTTAAAGGGTTTTGGCTTAAAAAGGTGGGTTGCCATACCAAGCAATCAAACCCTGGTTTGTGGAGAGGTCCGTGCCAAACATGAGTAAGGTCGGTTCCTAGTCCATTCCCTCGAGTCGTGAAAGCTCTCGATACAAACATGAGTAAGCATCGTGGTATGGTTGACGTCAATCGTTATCCATCTTTAGGCCCAAATAAGAATTTGGACCATCCAGACAGGACGATTGGTCGAGTGGGTTGGGTTAAGCCTAGGAAGGCCAGGTAAAACGACCTAAGAAGGTCGAGTAATGAAAACCAACAACTGTCTCGTATAAACTATTCCTTAACCTTGTTCAAGTTTCACCCTGGGTAACACGTATGTGTATCATCCCCAACGGAGTCGCCAAACTATTAACATGGGCTACTCGCGCACCACCGCATTGTTTTCGAGGCGGCGACAATTCTCCCACGGAACCTTAGTTTGCCAAAACACGTCATGGGCCGTTACCCATTTGTGAGGCATTGAAACCGGTGAAAGGTTGAATAAGCCTGCATTTATGGAGTCGCCACCAATTTATAGTAGAAAAATTGGAAACCGTTCGAATAACTCGTGCCATGTCAAGACACAAAGTAATGACATGAACACTAAGAACTCGTTACCCTTATCATTATATGTTTAGAATGACTCTCGAGATGCCAATGAACACGGATGTCCAAAGATAGCTGAAGTAAGAGGTGAGGGTACGTATTAAGAAGCTCTTTAATTCGAACACCTAATCCCGCCCACCTCGATAGCGGCCTCTTCTAATGATTAGGTAAGTTGTTCATATTTGATATGTCGTCGATGTATTGCATGCAATGTAATAAACATAGATTAATCCTAGCATGTGAAATTAGACTATGTCGGTTAACATGAAATTTAGCAAACAATTTGGTCGAAGTAGATGTTAGATTAATTACATGTGAGAGACAAGTAAATAAATCATACCTAATAATGATAAATGAATTACAATAATTAAAAAATTACAAGAATTATAAATTTTATTTGATCTACGTCAGAAGCAGGCTCAAAAACGGGATTTCTTCGAAGAAGAAAACAAAAGAAAAATAAAATTAGAATTAAAATACGAAAATACGTCAGATTAGAGGTGATATTACGAATAATAGTTTATTTAAACCATTGTCATAAGCTACGTCAAAACGAGAAAGAGTTCAGGGACAAAAGCCAACCCAGAACAATCACAGCATCTGCTCCGTCCCTTGGAAGAGGCGCAACACTTCATGCGTCTGTTCTAGAGCTGTTCTGGCTGTGAAGTCAGAATCGCGGATTTTTATCGTTCAATGGTTGATTTAGGATGGATTATCAATTTTAGACTCGAATTGAAGTGCTTTAATTGATTAGATGCATCTGGGCAAGTCATAAAACGAATAAAAAACAATAATTACAGCGGTTTAAATAATTATGATGAACTCGTGTCGAAAATACAAAAAGAACAAAACTTGAGGTTATATTAAAGAAACTGGACAAGTAAGAAAACTCATGTATCAAATTAGATTCCCAGAACCTCGACATGAACAAGTCAAAACCCAGAAGAATCGATTTGAATTAAAACAGCGAAAGCCCGCAAGTATTGAATTACTCGGGATTAAGGATTAATTAAGCATTGTAATTTAAAAGGGATTGTTAAAACATGATTATGTACTCAAAATTACAAAAGGAACGAAAGAAAAAGAAAGAAATAAGAAAATTGCAGGTAGTCGAGGAAGAAGAAGAAGAGCAGCGGCAGCCTCTGGAAGCGGCGCAGTAGGTGCTGCGACTCTTCAAAGAGGCGCAGCTACTGCTGCGTTTCTTCTCGACATCTGACCTCCGCTGTTTGGTAAATACGGTTTTAAAAGATGGATTTTGAATCGGTTTTTCAATGTGCACTTGATATAAATCTACATTAATTGATACAAAATAAAAAGTACAATAATAAAATGGGATTTTACACCCTCAGACTTACATGTTAGCGTCGCGAGATTTAACTAAATCGGTTTTTAGTGGTAACTCGACTCGATCTATGCAAATATGGAAGTGCCCTTGAAAAAGGAATTTAAATGATTGATTATTTGATTTTGTAGTGGTCAAATTGGTCGGTCATGCAAACGTGACTGGTACTCAGAATGATCTGAGCTTACGTGGTCGATTGATCAAGCATGTAGGCATAAAAAAGCAAGAGCGCGGTCTTAGAATAGAAAGGGAGAAGAGAAGGGCGGACACTCGCGTGAAAATTATGCGAGGCGAAGGCCTCTATTTATACTAATCACGAGGGGTAGGGTTTAGGAAAGAAATATGGAAGGAAAGATCCGGAAACAACGGACTTAGGTTGAAACATAGAATCTTGGACAAAAAGAAAGCCTTGATAAAAGGCACAGCAGGTGATGCGACCCTTAGAAGAGGCGCATCACTTGCTGCGTCCTTTCTCGGGTGGTATTCTTCTGCGCAAGAAAATGCATTTGACAACGTGTCGTATTTTAGGCATAACTTCCTCTACAAGACTCTGATTAAGTAGATTTCGTTGGCTTGGAAATCTAAGACAAATATCTAGAACTTTCTGTAAAATAGGCCAGACCTAAAAAAGTCGTTATTACCTCATAAAACGGCCTAAATGTCGGGGTGTCATTTTAGCTAAATGAAATGCAAATTTTGTAATGCAAACTTTAAGTTTAGCCCAAAGAAGTGACATGGGACTCAAAATGAGATAAACCCATAACATTTTATGACATCCTAACCTTAGGTAGACAAGCACATTGATTTTTGACTGGGATTTGACGGTTTTAGGAAATGAAGACGGTTTTTGACCCGGACTCCAAATGTACTCCAATTACTGCCAAAACGGCCGTAATGACACCTAGATGACTAGCAAAGGATCGGATAGACACACGTGTAAAAGTTACCTTTTATTAACCGATTTACGAAAGGTTATAAAATCGCGACATATACTAAACATGCGGCCCAATCATCACTGGGTGTTTGGCGGGAAGTGCATAAATGAGGTATCTATACATGTCGGTTTAACCCGTGTATGATGATAAACTTTGACTAATTACAAAGCCATGAATTTAATATAATTAGTTCATATCAAGCATTTTTAAACCTTTCATTTACAAATCTATTCATGCCAAGCTTGAAAATCCGAACCCGACACCGAAAATTACCAAGACAGTGATAATCATTCTGAGTCACGTTCTTCATATTAGCAAAAAAACAGTTTTAACAACCTTTTCAACAAAAGTGTGTTTTAACGCCCTTTTACAAACGATTTCTGATGCGTGTCTTTTATATAAGGTTTTCATCTCACTTTTACACGCATTTCTGTGCTTTTTATGTAGCATCTGGCTACAAATACCCCCGAATACTCTACTTTGGTCCGTTTATTGTAATTTACAGGAATTGAACGAGGAGGAGCTAAATCGAGCCTTAATTGTCCCAATTGTACGCATTCATGGGAAATAAGGAGCCGTAGTTTAGAAATCTTACACTTGGAGGACGCATGAGCTGAGTAAAGGAAGAAATTCAAGTCCTGACGTGCCTATGTAGCTCGATCGAGTGGTTTTACTGCTCGATCGAATGCTTTATACACTCAAGACTGGTCGATCGACCAGTTTAAGGAGTCGATCGAGGAAGTTCAGCGAGCAGTGCTCGATCGAGAGGTTGTCCTGGCTCGATCGAGTGATTTGGCGTTCGATCGAGTGATCTTTCTCCTCGATCGAGGGGTTTTCGTATGCCTTTGGTTTATTTCCGCCTAATCTTTTATGGGCTTTTGTAATCAGTCCATAGATTAGGTTTAAGACAATTTCTCGAAGATAAGACTGAGGAGAACATCACGTTACTGAGATCTCTTCACTACGTACATTTCGAATGCTACTCTTGTTACTGTTCTTTGGATTTCTATTCTCTACATTTGTCACTCGGATTCGGTATTATCAATCTAATTTATTTCTTAATCATATTTACTGCTTTTAATTCCTTTTCTCTCTTTGCTTTATAATTGTTCAATCGATCTCTTAATAGTTTGTCATCATGCTTAGTTTTAATTATTTGGTTATTGTAATTATCAATCCAACGATTATGAGTAGCTAATTTCCTATGCTAAGACTATAGGGGATCCATGATTTGAAGGGAGAGTAATCGATTTACTAGATTAATGCTAGTACCGTCTTTGTTGTTTAAATGCTACAAATAATTGTAATTGCCTAATTGAGTCGACGCAATTAGACCCTTATTCTTAGTGGACCTTAACCTGGACCGAAAGGTTGGAAGAGGCGACCAAAGAGCGAGCAATAGAGTATTGCAGCGAGGGCGAAAGTTAAACTGTTTACACTTTAGGGTGAATTAAGGACCGAAAGGTGACGTTCGCTACCCCTTAGACTGTACTGCATTGACCTGGGACCTAGATTACTCGACCGGATGATTATGGTGAACCGCTTGTCTTAGCTATTCTCTTTATCTGTTAAACTCCTTCTTTTCATTCCTCTTTTCCTTATTCTCTTAGTTTAGAAATCACATTTATTAAACCCCCCAAATTGGTTACTTTGGCGAACCTAGTTTTAGAAGACAATTTCCTACCTCTCTGTGGATTCGACCCGACTTCCCTAGCTATATTAGTTAGAACCAGTTGGTTATTTTTGACAGGTACGCGACAAACGTGTCAAATTTTGGCGCCGTTGCCGGGGAGGTGGCGCATATTTGTTGCTTTAATTAAGTTTATCTCTCGTCTCAAGGAATTCATTCCTTGAGGCTGATCTCATTTTCTTTGCGAAGCTTTGATTAGTTTTGCAGGTTAGTAGCCTATTTGCCAAGATGCCTACGATTACAGAGCATACAGAGCCATGTGGTAGATGCGGCGAGGAAGGGCGTGACCTTTACGAATGCACGGCAGGTGTAGAGCGTGCCCTTGCATATAAGAAGTTCAAGCAGGGAGTTCCTTTCTCCCAGCTATATGACGAGATAAAGAGCGTTTCTACCCCTTCTACGCCCGTACCACAACCGGTCTCTCCCTCTGCAAGAGAAGAAATTGCCGAGTTGAAATCCATTATGATGAGTATGTCACAAAAATCTGATACGGTTATATCGGAGTTGAAAGAGCAAGTCGCGCAGTTGACACACGCGACGGATCAAGCCAAGTTTCTCCCAATTTGCGATCCAACCGGTCTGCAATGAACTTTCAAAGTGACCCTCCTCATGAAGAAGACGAGGTTTTGGCAGCTAATGATGACTCAGATGATGATCTAGACGAGTTTTTGCGGGAAATACTTGCTGCGTGTGCAGTAACCACTCGATCGAGCAACTCATCTACTCGATCGAGCGGTTCTAATCATCCAGTCACACGATCGAGTGACCATGGCGGTCGATCGAGAAGTACAGAACTCCAAGGTGGTCGATCGAGTAAATATCTTTGAAGAAAACACTCGATCGAGTGTCAAGACGGGTCGATCGAATGAAATTGAAGAAGAAACGGTCGATCGACCAAAAAAGTATTCGACCCAGTGCTGTAAGTGACGGGAATCCTAATTTATTATCTAATACCGCCACCGTGTCATCTTCCCCTGCTGTGGAGACGTCACGAATAGATAAGGGTAAAGGAAAGGTTGCGGGACCACTCATCGCTACCAGGGTACCTTTCCCGAGTCGTCGAAGGACGCAAGGATCGAGCAACAAGATATGGTAAGTTTGTGGACATCGTGAAGAACCTTCGTAACTGCTCCCCTTTTTCGAACTTGTTACTCAGGTACCCACTTACGCCAAGTTTATGAAAGATATCGTGACGCGTAAGAGAAATTTGAGTGAATTTGAGACGATTTCATTTATGGAAGAGTCTAGTAACCTGCTGTTAAATAAGGCCCCTCCAAAAATGAAAGACCCGGGGAGCTTTTCTATTACCTGTGTCATAGGCAATATGGTTATTGATAAGGCCCTCTGTGATTTAGGTGCCAGTGTCAGTGTCATGCCCCTTCCTGTCTGCAAGAAATTGAAGATGAGTCACTTCAAGGTGACTAACATTACCCTACAGATGGCTGATAGATCTGTTAGGAGACCTTTAGGTGTCTTGGAGGATGTTCCTGTGAAAATAGGCAAGCTTTACATCCCAGAGATTTCATTGTTTTGGATATAGGCGAGGACACCGGACCCAAATTATTTTAGGAAGACCGTTCCTTTGTACAGCTGGGGCCGTTATCGATGTTAGACAAGGGCGTCTGACTCTTGCAGTAGGGGATGACGCTATCACATTCAGTTTGCCCAGTACTTTAGCCCACCCAATGATAGAGGACACTTGTTATTCGGTCGATATCATTGATGAGTCTATTTATGACTTCTGGTCGGGTTCTTTTATGAAGGACCCACTGGAAGCTCTCATGCTTTTTGATGAGTGTGCAGATAGCTCAGAGGACGATGACGCTGCATTGGATTTGCTTGTTGATGATTTAGATGAGCATGAGGGAGAGCGGGTGGAACAAATGATCAGCACTCTTTGCTCCATTGAGGTAAATGTACCGGAACGTAAGCCTCTCCCATCTCATCTTAAATATGCCTTTCTAGACGATACAGAGCAGTATCCAGTCATTGTTAGTGCCAAGCTTAGTGATGATCAGCTGACTTCTTTGTTAGCTGTACTTAAGAAAAACAGGAAAGCAATGGGCTATTCACTGGATGATATCACGGGGATTAGTCCCGATATTTGTATGCACAGGATAGAGTGGAGGAGGATCACAAACCTTGCGAGACAGGGTCGGCGTCGGCTGAACCGAAAGATGCGGGATGTTGTGATGGCTGAGGTAATGAAGCTGCTGGATGCAGGTATTATTTATTCTGTAGGTAATTCTAGATGGGTAAGCCCAGTATAGGTAGTCCCGAAGAAAGGAGGGACAACCGTAGTTAAGAATGAGAAGAATGAATTAATACCTACCCGAGTAGTGACTGGTTGGCGGATGTGCATAGACTACAGACAGCTGAATGCCGCCACTAAGAAAGATCACTTTCCCCTTCCTTTTATTGATCAAATGGTAGAAAGGTTAGCTTCTCATAAATTTTTCGCTATTTAGATGGGTATTCGGGTTCTTTCGGATCCCTATCCACCCGCACGATCGAGGCCAAGACTACATTTACCTGTCCTAAGGGCGTTTTTGCGTATCGCAGAATGCCTTTTGGTTTGTGCAATGCCCTTGCCACCTTCCAAAGGTGTATGATGGGGATATTTTCGGAGTATATTGAGTCTATCATGGAAGTTTTTATGGATGACTTTAGTGTTTATGGGAGTGATTTTTCTAACTGTCTGTCTAACCTTGAGAAAGTGTTGTAGCGTTGTATTGAGGTTAATCTTGTGCTGAACTGGGAGAAGTGCCACTTTATGGTCAAAGAGGGAGTTGTCTTAGGGCACTTAGTTTCTGATAGGGGAATAGAAGTTGACAAGGCAAAGGTGGAAGTGATTCAGCAATTACCACCTCCTGTTAATGTTAAGGGGGTGAGGAGCTTCCTTGGTCACGCTGGCTTTTATCGCCGGTTTATCAAGGATTTCTCCAAAATTGCTAAACCACTTACACAATTGCTTAAGGATGCCCCTTTTGTGTTTATCGACGCTTGTCTTTCGCTTTTAACGGGTTAAAGCGAGGCCTTAATCTCCGCGCCGATCATACAGCCCCCCAACTGGGACTTGCCGTTTGAGATCATGTGCGACGCGAGTGACTATGCACTAGGAGCGGTGCTTGGCCAGAGGAAAGACAAAGCCTTGAATGCTATTTACTATGCGAGCCGAACTCTGGATGAGGCTCAAGTGAAGTACACTACCACTGAGAAGGAGCTGTTAGCTGTAGTTTATGCCTTAGAGAGGTTTCGTACTTATTTAGTAGGGTCAGAAGTCACTGTTTTTACTGACCATGCAGCTTTGAGGCATCTCCTTGCTAAGAAGGAGGCTAAACCGCGACTCATCGAGATGGATACTCCTTCTTCAGGAGTTTGACCTGCAGATCAAGGATAAGAAAGGAGCTGAGAACGTCGTAGCTGATCACTTGTCGCGACTGATGCGACAAGAAGGGGAAGATTCTCTACCTATTGATGATTCTTTTCCTGACGATACTTTAATTGCTGTTATATCGTCTATTGTTGACCAGGAACCTTGGTATGCAGATATAGCTAACTTCGTTGTCAGTGGCAAGCTGCCGCCTGACCTTTCTCATCGAAAAAAGAAGCGTTTTACGTATAACGCTAAGCATTATACGGATGATCCTTACTTGTTTATGGAATGTGCGGACGGTCTCTGACGGTGTATTCCGCAGTGGGAGACCAAAATAGTCCTGGAAGGCTGTCACTCCTCTTCATATGGTGGTCACCACGGTCCATCGCGCACCGTGGCTAAGGTACTTCACCTGGTTTTTACCGCCCTCTTTATTTGCTGACGCCAAGTCTTTTGTTTCAGCTTGTGATGCATGCCAACGATCAGGGAATATTTCGAAGAGACATGAGATGCCACAAAACGGCATCCTGGAGGTTAAGGTTTTCGATGTCTAGGGCATTGATTTCCAAGGACCGTTCCCGTCCGGTAAAGGTAACAGTACATTTTAGTAGTCAGAGACTACGTGTCAAAATGGGTTGAGGCAATTGCTTCACCTCATTGTGATGGTAAGACCGTGATAAAGATGTTCAAAAAGATCATATTCCCCCGTTTTGGTGTCCCTAGGGTCGTCATTAGTGATGGGGGGATGCATTTTAAGGAAAAGAAACTCACTTCCATACTGTCTAGAGTTGGTGTCCAACACCGGCGTGGTTTGGGGTATCATCCCCAAACTAGTGGTCGGGTAGAGGTCTCTAATCGTGAGTTGAAAGAGATCTTGTCTAAGGTAGTTTCTAAATCACGGAAAGACTGGAGTCTTAAGCTAGATGACACATTATGGGCTTATAGAACTGCCTTTAAGACACCGATTGGTGCATCACCTTATATGTTAGTTTATGGGAAATCGTGTCACTTACCTGTTGAGCTGGAATGCAAGGCCTGGTGGGCAATTCGTGAGCTTAATTATGATCCTAAACGTGTGGTCAGAATCGTCTTTTTGCGGCTAGATGAATTGGAAGAGTTTAGGCTTAATGCCTATGATAACTCGCGCATTTACAAGGAAAAGACGAAGAGATGGCATGACAAGAGAATCTTACCTCGGGAGTTTCATGTGGGGCGAGAAGGTGTTCTTTGTTCAATGCCCGTTTGAGACTATTTCCTGGCAAGTCAAGTCCGGATGGAGTGGTCCATACACGGTGACAAACAGTTACCAAATTTGGATCCGTGGAGCTTGAAGATTCCGAGGGTCATAGATTCAAGGTGAATGGCCAATATGTGAAGCATTACCATGAGGCGAGTGAAGCGGACAACCGCGTTGAAGTCTTGCGCTTCGACGAGCTCGACGCGCCAGTTACTTGATACCAGAAAGGTCGTGCGGGACCTCTTAAACCAGCGCTCTCCGGGAGGCAGCCCAGACAGTTTTATTTGTACTTTTGTTGAACTATTTGATTTTCTTTAGCTTTACGTTAAACATTAGACGCTGCTTTATGAACAATTTTTGTGTTTTCCTTGCTTTTATGCGTTTTTTTTTCAGGTTAAAGTACTCGATCGAGTGTTTTTGTGTTCGATCGAGCACTTTCTGATGCGGCTGCTACTCGATCGAGGGATGATGTCCTCGATCGACCAGATCCCTACCCGTGCTTACTCGAACGAGAGGGTTGTCAGTCGATCGAGCCCTTCCAATACACTGGTTCACTCGATCGAGCTGTTCCAGGCGCTCGATCGAGTAGCTATAACCTCCAGCTTCTGTTTTACGTCTACAAAGCCACTGTTTTACTCCCTTTGACCTCCCATGTTCATGGTCGGTTTGGGGAGGTCCCGCTATATGACGTTTTGTAAGTTTTCCGACTCCGCTTCTCCTTTTCCTTTTAGTTTGCAATTCTTTCCCTATTTTTGGTACAATGAGGGCATTGTACGGTTTGGTTTGGGGAGGTATGCATCCATATCTGTGTCTGCATGTTTCTTGCATTTTTGCTTGCACGTTTATTTATTTCCGCATGCATTGTTGTTTTAATTAATTCCAAAAAAAAAAAAAAAATCATATAAAAATCATAAAATTCAAAAAAAAAAATTTCAAAATTTTCATGTTTAAATTGAGTCGGAACGTTTGAACTTTGACGCTACTTTGAATCTTTACTCGAGCCTGGCATATTCTTGACATTTAGCTGGCATGATTATGTGCATAATCTACGAGTTTTTGTTTCTCTCTTATCTGAACGAATAGACTTGATTCTTTATGTCGGCAAGCTACAATACATTCTGAGGTTAGAGCTTATTAAACTGGTGACATTCATGACCGGTTTCATTTAGGATGTGATTAGTACTCTCTTTAAGACATGTAACATCAATTTGCATAAGCATGAGTCTAGTCTTCTTAATACCTGTATGCATTCGGTCTGTGGATGGTGACACGTGTTAGGAGAGGCAGTCCCCCTTATTTCATTCTACCCATGAGCCTCACATAGCCAAATTGCCTTTTTGTCCTATCAACTACTTTCTATAATACTTCCTACCCTAGCTGAGCTAGTAACAAGTAGTTCTTGGAATGTTTTATTGCAATATGGTTATCTCATCTGATTTCAGAAGATGGTGGAAGAATTGAAGGGAAAGAAAGAAAAAAATGTGTTGAATTGTTGAAAAAAAATGGAACGAAAAAAAAAAAGAAAGAAAAAAAAGAAAGAAAGCGAAAAAAAAAAGAATGAAAAAGAATGAGAATTGCACAATGTTTCACACTCCCACGTCTTATTTATATTTTATGGGGAGTTGACAACTTTGGTGTTTTGTGAGATTAGTGCATAATTTTGCACCATTCCATCTTGCTGTTATGAGTACGAAGTTGGGATGCAGTCTATATTTGGATCCGTTGTTGCTAGCCTGGCTATTAACCCCACATATCCAAATTCATTTTAGCCCCTTCTTACCCATTACCTCACTAACCCAAATGTAAGTCCTCGGCACGTGTCTTGGTCATTAGTACGGTTGGAATGCATATGTACGGTTGTAGAGACTTTATTCATGTTAACTGCATGCATGTTCTTATAGGTCGAGTTAGGTGAGTGTCTGATTATTCCCTATCTTTCACATATATACTCACCTTGTACTTGATTTTGAGTGACGAGCGACCCGTGAGAGTCCGACATCTTTGAGTCTTGCAAGGTCGACGGTTCAGTAAGCTTGAAACATTAATTTAACTCGTTTGCACTTTTCAGTTGCCACTTTGTCATTCTGTTGCATTAAATTGGTTCTAGTGGATGATTTGTAACTGATGCGTTGGTCCCGTTCTATTGTTCACCCTTAGTTGCATTCATATTTGCTTGGGGACAAGCAAATGTTTGGTTTGGGGAGATTTGATGCGTGTCTTTTATATAAGGTTTTCATCTCACTTTTACACGCATTTCTGTGCTTTTTATGTAGCATCTGGCTACAAATACCCCCGAATACTCTACTTTGGTCCGTTTATTGTAATTTACAGGAATTGACCGAGGAGGAGCTAAATCGAGCCTTAATTGTCCCAATTGTACGCATTCATGGGAAATAAGGAGCCGTAGTTTAGAAATCTTACACTTGGAGGACGCATGAGCTGAGTAAAGGAAGAAATTCAAGTCCTGACGTGCCTATGTAGCTCGATCGAGTGGTTTTACTGCTCGATCGAATGCTTTATACACTCAAGACTGGTCGATCGACCAGTTTAAGGAGTCGATCGAGGAATTTCAGCGAGCAGTGCTCGATCGAGAGGTTGTCCTGGCTCGATCGAGTGATTTGGCGTTCGATCGAGTGATCTTTCTCCTCGATCGAGGGGTTTTCGTATGCCTTTGGTTTATTTCCGCCTAATCTTTTATGGGCTTTTGTAATCAGTCCATAGATTAGGTTTAAGACAATTTCTCAGTATAAGACTGAGGAGAACATCACGTTACTGAGATCTCTTCACTACGTACATTTCGACTGCTACTCTTGTTACTGTTCTTTGGATTTCTATTCTCTACATTTGTCACTCGGATTCGGTATTATCAATCTAATTTATTTCTTAATCATATTTACTGCTTTTAATTCCTTTTCTCTCTTTGCTTTATAATTGTTCAATCGATCTCTTAATAGTTTGTCATCATGCTTAGTTTTAATTATTTGGTTATTGCAATTATCAATCCAACGATTATGAGTAGCTAATTTCCTATGCTAAGACTATAGGGGATCCATGATTTGAAGGGAGAGTAATCGATTTACTAGATTAATGCTAGTACCGTCTTTGTTGTTTAAATGCTACAAATAATTGTAATTGCCTAATTGAGTCGACGCAATTAGACCCTTATTCTTAGTGGCCCTTAACCTGGACCGAAAGGTTGGAAGAGGCAGACCAGTAGCGAGCAATAGAGTATTGCAGCGAGGGCGAAAGTTAAACTGTTTACACTTTAGGGTGAATTAAGGACCGAAAGGTGACGTTCGCTACCCCTTAGACTGTACTGCATTGACCTGGGACCTAGATTACTCGACCGGATGATTATGGTGAACCGCTTGTCTTAGCTATTCTCTTTATCTGTTAAACTCCTTCTTTTCATTCCTCTTTTCCTTATTCTCTTAGTTTAGAAATCACATTTATTAAACCCCCCAAATTGGTTACTTTGGCGAACCTAGTTTTAGCAGACAATTTCCTACCTCTCTGTGGATTCGCCCGACTTCCCTAGCTATATTAGTTAGAACCAGTTGGTTATTTTTGACAGGTACGCGACAGACGTGTCAATTTCACAAACATTTTCAACAACCAGGGGACACCCCTTTGGCTCGTCACCTAGCTCGCGCCTAAACAAGCTCTATGAATTACAGTTTTCAAACCTTCCAGACCCACTTGCGTCGCCAACAGGCTCGCGCCTCAATGGCTGCTTGGCACTGATCCTGTCCCATTTCAATCAGTCGTCCAGGACGATCCCGACTTCGGTTAACCCGAATACAGGACGGATCAGATTGACGAGTTTGCATTTTACACTTTCCATTCTAAAACACTCATTTTAAGACAAATGGATCATGTTAAGCACCATAAACCTAACTCGGTAAATGGATGTTCAATTTCGTCTTACACGCAAATCAACATTAAATCCAACACGACATCAATTACTAGATACTTGGATAAACAACCGACATAGAAAATCTTATATGTTAGGTTTAAACTTGTGGATGCGCATTTATGCATTTAACTCGTTTATCAATTTTTGCACTTAACCAACCAAGATTAATCAGTAAAGGCCGCTACCGCTGGCGGGATTGGGTGTTCGATTAAAGAGCTTCCCAATACGTACCCTCAGCTCTTACTTAGAAACTTTGGATAGTAAACGACCTTATTTAGGGCAAACGAGAGTCATTCTAGCTATAGGATGCTAAAGAAGGAAGACTCCATATCTTTAGTACCTATGTCAAGCACCGCTTTTTGCTTCATTTGACCGAGGTACAAAGTGGATTCGAATGGTTTCCAGGCATCCCATAATTGCTTGATGGCGACTCTGAACATCTCTAGCAATCGTTTCGAGACCTTCACCGAGACGAAACCGAATGATCTAAAGCGATCCGGTCGAAAGCATTTCTATGTCACCGAGCGTGGCTTTTTGACTGCTGCATGTCCCAAGATTTGCATGTAGATGGCCTATATCCACTGGTTCAGGTTCCAAAATCGCCACTCTGAAATCACTTTGGAGCACCCCCCCTCCCACTTATCGAGGAGCCTAAACAATACCTTCCCTAATAAGTAAGAGTGTTACCATCTCGGTTGCTCGAGGTAAGTATATCAAATGGACCATAAAAGAATAATAATAAACTCTTTACAACTTACAGCGGAAACAAAAGAAGAATAACTCAACTATGACAAGATAAGAAAATACGACTGGTGGAACTACTATCGTCCAACGACCGACTCTATATCATGAGACCTCTCCAACCTAGTAGCTACATCGAGACAGCAACCATAGCAACCTGAAAAGTCTCACTGCTCACCATTTGCCGGCAATATCAAATGGAACACCGTAGACACAGACAACAAGAAGAAACACAACAGACACCATACAAGTTAGTAACAGGATATAAAGTGTTAGGTTCATATACCTATTATTAGACTCTTCTAATAGTGAACTAATTAACTTCTTAATTTGTGTTCTTTAGATCTAGTGCATGCATAATAAAATAAGAGATTAATAAGAAAAACAATGTCCCTTACATTGTAATTTTCGGATTTATGGGCACAAGTAAGGTCTCCTACCTTCACTTGTTCTTGAGCTATGATGAGTATAAGGATGATCCTCCAAAATCCCAATGTAGAGATCCTTCTCTTGATTGCACCCAAGATTAGCCTTTATCACTAATAAATAATATTTACTAGATATTTATTTAGTAGTCTACCTTAAAATTGATTACTAATACTCATATATTACATTAATAATATTAGTAATTTTTATGAACAATTTAGATTGAATCTTCTCATAATTTTAGAGAAAGATAAACTATAAATGTGAGAGGAAAGTTGCATGTGAATAGAATAAAATGAATGATACAATAAGAGAATAAATTCTCCTCTTTTTGTATATGAAAACCGGCGGGGGGAGCATATTGATGTGACCATAATTGGCGCATATTTAGCACCCGAATTAGCCTTGTTTCCATGCTTTTTAGTGCTTATTTGGGTCATTTCTTATCTTTAGTTCTCTGTTTTGCATATTCTTTGAGATTTTGATCCCTTGGTAGGAAAGGAGTAAGAATCTTGCATTTTCATGGCAAAACAAGACTAAATTGATCGAATTCAATGACCAAGCATCAAGGAGAGACAAGATTAGAAGGCCTTTGTACATATCATAGTAGAAGAGCAATGTTGAGGAAAGATCCTTGAGTCCCCAAGGAAATCCCCAAGGAATTTATGAAGAAAAGGGAAGAAAAGAAGAAGTTACTATCTTTGATCGACAATCCGAGCGGATTGTCAACAATCCGCCCGTCCGCCCTTGCACAATCCGAGCGTCCCATGCCTCGAATCCGCTCGGATTCCCCCAACAACAATCCGTCCGGATTCCTCGTAAATCCGCTCGGATTCCACCGCCCAAATCCGTCCGTCCCGACCTTATTCCGCCTGGATTTCTTCACAAAGACGGATTGTCTTCTTCAAGCTACGAAAAGAGAAGCCCTTCTCTCGAAAAATACCGGGTCCTCCTTGCTCAACTTAAAAGTGTAATTACTAGTTTAGCCCTTAGTTAACCCTAATGCATCCTCCCTAATTTTCACTATAAATACCCCATTAGGCTAATTAGAGGAGCATGTTCTTCTTATCAATAATTAGTGTAGTTAATATCAATCAAATCTCTCTTCAATATTGTAATCAAGTATTAATCAAGTTTTAATCCAAGTTTTAGTTCTTTAATCTCTCTTTTGTTCATCCTTTATTTTGGGTAATTGAAGATTATTTGGGTTATTATTGGGAGATTGACAACCTCTCAATCTAGCATTCAAGTACTTCTATTATTCTTGCTTTGTTATTGGAATTATTAGTAGGTATAATCTCTTAATCCCTTTTTAATTATAGTTAATTACTTTCATTTATTCATCATGTTTCATATGGTTGGTATAATTGACAACCTTGCTAGCATGATCAACATGATAATGAGTGAGTAGTCTCTTAGCTAGGGTTAATGGGTGATTAGGGGAAACCAACATGGGGAATGATTCATGCTTAAATCAATATGCTTTCATGTTTTATTTGCTTGCTTGTTTTGATCTCAACTCATGCACATGTTATATTTGATGAAATGCTAAGCCTATGAATCCTTGCATTTACTATCATCTCCTATCTTTTCAATGAGACTTGTAAGACATAACCCAACTCGAGTCTCATTAGACAATGCATGTTGTTGAGTAGGGAAGATTAAGTCGACTTGTAGGTGTTGTACAATCTAATCGATTCGGCTCCGGGACCCAAACTTTCCTAGGATTGTAAGATATAACCCAACTCAATCCATCACAACAATAATTGCTTGCTTATAATTTGAGAACATGTTTTTATGATCATATCCCATGATTCCCCTATGATCCCATGACACCCTAGTGCCTTTAATCAATTGTTTACACCCCTTTTTATTCATCTTGCTTGTTTATTTTCATTGTTATTCTAGTTTAGTAACCTTCTACATCAACCCAATTTGTGACACCCCTTAGACACCGCTAGTTACAATAGAAATCTCATTTCAACTCCCGTCCCTTGGGATCCGACCTTTACTTGCCTCTTTACTAATTGTAGAGTTGCTTGTTAAGCTATAAATTGTGTTTTGATTCGACCGTGACCAACGACCACATCTTAATTTGTGAACACTTAGCGGGATCGCATCAAAAATGGCGCCGTTGCCGGGGACGGTGTTTGTTTGACTTAGATTTCCTTATTGTTATTAGTTGTGTCTTTCTTCGCCTTGAGGAAGTAAAACTCCTCAAGGTTTGTTCTAATCATTTTCGAGTTGTTTGATATTTTGCGAGATGGATTTCATAGACTGTTTTGTAGAGGACCACTTGAGTATCCCTTACTTCAAGGATCCCATGCAAGCATTAGAAGCCTTAGAAGCAAGTGAGGCTAAGAGCATGTATTGGGAGTTGGAGGTAGATCTCTTTGAGGCCGCTCTAGCTAACAAGGAACTTACTCATGCACAATCCGAATAGGTGCATAATATTCTAGTAGAAGCATGTCAACCCATAGAGGATGAGCAATCCATCCTAGAGGATATTTTGCAAACTCAAGAGCAAAAGGAACCCATCATGGGATTTGAATATGATGAGGTTGATGAAAGTGAAGTTGAGTATGCTATGAGAATGGAATGTCTAATGGAGATGGAGCAAATTCTCAATGAAACTCCAAAGGAAGAAAGTAAGGTACAAACTCCTACTTTGAAACCCCTTCCCCCAAATTTGAAATATGCTTACCTTGATGAATCAAAGACCAAACCCGTGATTGTTAATGATAGACTTGATGATGACCAATTGGGAAAATTGCTTGATGTGTTGAAACAACATGAGAAGGCTATAGGTGATAGTCTAGATGACCTTAAGGGGATAAGTCCCGACTTTTGCATGCATAGAATTCATCTAGAGGACGACCATAGACCTACCATTCAACCCCAAAGAAGATTGAACCCCCACATGCAAGAAGTTGTCAAAGGAGAGGTCATGAAATTACTTGATGCGGGAATCATATATCCCATATCGGACTCCTTGTGGGTTAGCCCCGTTCAAGTGGTACCTAAGAAAGGAGGTACCACGGTGGTGACAAATGAAAAGAATGAATTAATACCCACATGAATGATCACCGGTTGGCGTATGTGCATTGACTACCGGAAATTAAACTCCGTAACAAGAAAAGATCACTTCCCCTTACCATTCATAGACCAAATGCTTGAGAGGTTAGCCTCTAACAAATTCTTTTGTTACCTTGACGGGTATTCGGGATTCTTCCAAATCCCTATACACCCGGATGACCAACATAAGACCACCTTCACATGCCCTTATGGCACTTTTGCATATAGGAGGATGCCTTTTGGATTATGTAATGCCCCCGCCACTTTCCAAAGATGCATGATGAGTGTCTTCTCCGATTACTTAGAAACCATAATGGAAGTTTTTATGGATGATTTTAGTGTTTACGAAAAGGACTTTGACTCATGCTTGCATAATCTTTCTCTTGTATTGCAAAAATGTGAAGATGTTAGCCTTGTTTTAAATTGGGAAAAGTGTCATTTCATGGTCAATGAAGGAATTGTTTTGGGTCATTTGATTTCGGAAAAGGGCATCGAGGTCGATAAAGCTAAAGTTGAGGTGATAGAGAAACTCCCACCTCCCGTGAATGTTAGAGGGGTGAGAAGTTTTCTCGGTCACGCGAGTTTTTATCGTCGTTTCATAAAAGATTTTTCGAAAATAGCAAAACCCCTCACTTAACTTTTGCTTAAAGATGCCCAATTCCAATTTACTGACGAGTGTGTTGAAGCTTTTAATAGAATTAAAGAAGCATTAATCTCGGCACCAATCATTCAACCCCCGAATTGGGAGTTACCCTTCGAGATTATGTGTGATGCTAGCAACTACGCCGTTGGAGCGGTTCTTGGCCAACGGGTAGGGAGAGCTCTTCATGCCATCTATTACATAAGCAAAACCCTCGACCCTTCTCAAGTGAATTATGATACAACCGAAAAGGAGCTTCTTGCCATTGTATATGCTTTGGATAAATTCCGTTCCTACTTGCTTGGATCCAAGGTGATTGTATTTTTGGATCACCGTGCTCTTCGACATCTCTTGATAAAGAAGGAGGCAAAACCAAGATTGTTGAGATGGATTTTGCTTCTTCAAGAATTTGACTTGGAAATAAGAGACAAGAAAGGAGCCGAGAATGTAGTGGCGGATCACTTGTCAAGGATCCGGTTTCATGATGAAAATGGAGAAACCCCGATCAATGACTCATTTCCCGACGATATTTTGATGGCTATTCAAACACAACTTGAAAGGCACATCACCCCATGGTTTGCCGATTATGCCAATTATATTGTTGGAAAAGTGCTCCCTCCAAACTTGAACCACAACCAAAGGAAGAGATTCCTATTCGATGGGAAGAGGTACTTTTGGGATGACCCAAACCTCTACAAGGAGTGTAGTGATGGGCTCTATCGGAGATGCATCCCTCAATGGGAAATCCAAGGAATCTTGGAAGGATGTCATTCATCACCTTATGGTGGGCACCATGGAGCAAAGAGAACCGTTGCAAAAATTCTCCAATCGGGCTTCTATTGGCCTACAATGTTTCAAGATACAAGAGAATTCATCATTCATTGCGATGCTTGTCAAAGAACGGGGAATATATCTTGGAGGAACGAAATGCCACAAAGGGGCATTCTAGAGGTAGAGATCTTCGATGTTTGGGGAATTGACTACCAAGGGCCCTTTGTGACATCCAATGGGAATAAGTACATCCTTGTGGCCGTCGATTATGTTTCAAAGTGGGTGGAGGCAATTGCCACCCCAAACGATGATGCAAAAACGGTCACCAAGCTTTTCAAGAAGATAATTTTCCCAAGATTTGGAGTTCCTAGAGCAATCATTAGTGATGGAGGAACACATTTCCATGAGAAAAAGCTTGCATCCCTTTTGACCAAATATGGTGTTCAACATCGAACCGGCTTGGGATATCATCCTCAAACAAGCGGTCAAGTAGAAATTTCAAATAGAGAGATCAAGCAAATCCTTGAAAAAGTTGTGAACAAGACTCGGAAAGATTGGAGCACAAAGCTTGATGATGCTCTTTGGCCTTATAGGACGGCCTACAAGACACCCATAGGAGCCTCCCCCTACAAGCTTGTATATGGAAAAGCATGTCATTTGCCAATCGAATTGGAGTACAAAGCTTATTGGGCAATCCGAGCACTCAATCTTGATCTCAAATTGAGCGGTCAAAGGAGGATGATTCAAATCCAAGAGTTGAAAGAATTCCGACTACAATCCTATGAGAATGCAAAGATTTACAAAGAAAGAACAAAATTGCTTCATGACAAAAGAATTAGACAAAAGGCCTTGCATAAGGGAGACAAAGTCCTTCTATTCAATTCCCGCTACCGACTCTTTCCGGGAAAATTGAACTCTAGATGGATGGGTCCCTATGTGATAACCGAAGTTGGAAAATATGGAGATTTCGAACTCAAGGCGGACGATGGAAGCAAGTTCAAGGTAAATGGTCAAAGGTTGAAGCCCTACTATGAAGGAGCATTTGTTGGAGAGGTCGAGGCTACCTACCTTGGGCCTCCTCCCCCGTGAAAGAACCATCTAAGGGAGAGTTTGGTGGAGTCCTCCCTAAACCACCATTTGTAAATATACTAACCCTCTAACTTGTATTTATTTATTGCATTTGTTTTAATAAGTAGCATAGACTCTTTTCATGAGCGTAAGTGAGGGAGGGTCACTAATGAGTTTTTGAATGAAGGAAGGAGCAAATCCTCGAGTGTGGGGACGCATTGAAGAAAGGAAAGAAAGTCAAAATTCGCAGTCAGAATCCGTGCGGATTCCAGAGAATCCGGCCGTCTTGTCAGAATCCGGGCGTATAGAGGAGAAACCGTACGTCCAGCTGCGCTGAGAAATTGAAGATTTCTGGACTAAGGTCAAATCCGAGCGTCCTGTGAAGAATACGCCCGTCTTGGAGAATCCGGCCGGATATCAAGAAAGACGCCTGTCTTTTCACCTATGCATTTCAAGGAAAATCTCTGTATCAGAATCCGCCCGTCCTCTCAAGAAGACGCCCGTCCCACCTTAAAAGAATCCGGGCGTCTTATGCTCGGGACGCCCGTCTTGTGGCGTCAAAATTTGGGAATTTCCTCTGTGGCAAAATCCGAGCGGATTGTGAAGAATCCGCCCGTCCCGTGAAGCAAGAATCCGAGCGTCTTCACCTCGAATCCGCTCGTCTTCTCACAGCGTCTTGACCCGACTTCTTCCTAATTAAAATACCCCCACCACACATACATTGACACATCACCATTCCTTCCACTTACCCTATAAAACCCACCTCCTTATGACTCCCATACATATCCAAATCACTCTCTTTACCCTCAAAATTAAAAATCCCCAATTTTCTAGGGTTTCCAATTCTCAATCAACAAGGAACATCCTTAGCAATCTTCAAATCAAAAGAACCCAACAAAAGAAGCAAGAATGGCACCAAGGAGATCCTCCTTTAGAAGTGCAAGAAGACCAAGGATGGTGGGAAGTTCCTCTACCTCACATCTCAACACCATTAGAAGGGAACATGTAGAGATTGTAGATCTCACAAGGCTCGATGATTTCTCGAATGTGGAATTCCTTGATGATGTGCAGCGATTGGTCTTCCACCGACTCTTAAGTAAGAATATTCTTCCCACTAAATTTGTTTGTCATGCTACCTTAAGAAAGCTTGGGATTTTTCACCAAGTAGAAGCACTCTTTGAGGTTTTTGGTCTTTCAACTCTCTTTCGCATGTATGAACCAACCTATCGGTCCCTTGTGCTAGAATTCTTAAGCTTTTTGAAGATTACAACCGTAAACAAAGTGATATGCATAGAGTTTAGGTTGGAAAATGTTTCTAGGATGATGACCCTTGTCTAGTTTGCCAATGTGTTCAGACTTGATGTTTCGCCTACCCGAACATCAAAGCCCAAAAAGTATAATGTTGCACCATTGTGGAGGGCCATGACGGGCCGGGATTTCATTCTTACCAAGGAATGCCTTGCTTTTCACATCCTAAACCCAATCTTGAGGCTTACATATCGTTTTCTTTCGGGTACTCTCTTCGCCCGCCGAGATCCGGCCATCGTCAACCAATTGGACCTTATATTTATGGAATCATACCTCAACATTCAAGGGAGAGATAGGTATCACTTCAATGCACCTCTAGTTTTGCTAGAGAAGTGGGCAAGGTTTAGAAATGGGGATGATGATGGAATGAAGCACATAGTGAATGGTGGACTCATAACTAGACTTGCAAAGCACTTTAACCTAAGGTTCAATGAGAACAATGAGTACACTCCACTTACGGGGAGCGCGAGAATTAATGAAGACCTCCTTGTCGTCCAACACCATTGGATAACCCTTGAGGGGAGCGATAAGAGGATAAAGTGGTTGACAAAAGGGAGCGATCCTATCTACCTCCCAATAACCGATCTACCACGAATCTCCCCAAGAAGAGGAAGCTTGTCCCCAATGCCCTCCTACCTCATCCCAAGTCAAACAAGGCAAACTCCACCACCACAAAATCCACCACCACAACAACAAGAACAACAAACTCAAAAAGAGAAGATAAAAGTGCCTCTTTACCCCTTTCCCTACCAACCATATAACCATCCAAATCCCTTCATCCTCCCCCGTGACGACTTTGTCACGGGAATTTCGCAAGATTTACACTACCGTCAATATGAGACCTCCGTGGACACTTACTACGCTCTTTACCCCCAATACCATGAGATGGCTCAAAAAGGACGGATTAGTGAGGAAGGAGCTTTCCCCTCATGGGCTCAAATGGAATTGCTCTTTCCCAACTCGGAGAAGGCTAATGAAGGGGCTAACGGTCGCAAAGGGGAGGAGAGTGGCGATTCTTGTGGTGGTGACACGGTGAAGCTTGAGAGTGAGGAAGATGAATTCATGGATCCAAGTTTAAGTGATGCTTCAAAGGATATTTGGGATAGCGATATAGAGGGAGATGATGCGGATGCCTAGGAGACTACTTCATCACTAGGTGGAGCAAGCATGAGCGCCCACCTAAGTTCAAGTGAAGTTCTCTCATCTCTCCTCTTTATCTTTATTTTTCATGAAAAGAAGTTTGTGTCTTGTACCTTTGTTTTCTATAATTTTGATCATTGTTGGTTTAGTCCTAGCCCCATCAAAGGACTCACACCTCGGTACCATTGAGGTGTTCTTATTCTATTGTTCCCATTTGTAAAATCCAAAATGACAAATTAGTTTCATGCATAGCATAGTGTGTGCATGAACTATACCCATCCTTTGACATTAGCAATAGTGTCTTACTCGGTTTGGGGAAGTTAATGCATACGCAACGGGAGGTAATCTAAATTATCCTCTCCGTCATAACAAAAACCATGCATCATGTAGTGTAGCTTAGTGTAGATTGCATTTAGTATAGAAATCATGCATCATCTTTGCATAATTTCCATCATTTTGGCCATTGAGGACAATGCCCATATTAGTGTGGGGATGGGAATTCTAACATTTAACTCTTATTTAAAAATCCAAAAAAATTGAAAAATTCCAAAAATCATAAAAATTTGAAAAATTGAAAACCCAAAAATATTTTTATTTCCTTTGTATATATTATCTTGTATATATTGTGTTTGTTCTATCCTTTGTTCATATTGATCGACTACGCCACATCCGAGACATGAGGATATTGAAGACCGCATGGTATGATCTTTCCAATCTCCTTTTTTCTCTTTATGTTAATGACTATGTGGCTTTATTTTGATTGATGCGGTAAAAACAATGTGAACTTAGGACTTGCATTTAGTTTATATGTCATATTAGTTGGTAGAATCACTTGCATTAGGATGTTTATATTAGTTGCATCATGGCATGTAGTTGCACGTTAGAAATGTTTTGAAAAATGCCTATTTAGGAACTTTGACAAGAGCAACTAAGCCATTATAAATACTTGTTCAACTTAAGACTTTGCCTACTAGAATGGTTGTAAAACACCCTAGATAGTGTCATACTAGTGTCTTTTGACCCATGACCCAAGGCCTAGTCAAGAGTTTGCATGTGAGTCACCTATCCAACCCCGTGATGCGATATGGACTTGGTTAACTTGTCTAGGTGACCTTGATTGACCTTGTGGTAAGGCAACCCAAAAAATTTTCTATCAATAAGCTTGAAGTGCTCATTTCAAACAAATTTTGTCATGTGGAAGTAATGTAATGCCAAGGAAACCTCAAATGTTATGAATTGTTGAATGTTGAGAAATTTTAAGTTGTTTTGATGGAGGTTTACCACTTCGATGTGCTTTGGTGTGGGATCCATTGAATTGGGCCCCCATACGGTTGTGAATTCGGCCGCCCAGAGACGGAGTGACTTCACCCCGAAAAGCTATTGTCTAGAGGTTAACCGGTTGCCTAATAAGCGATTGGCGAAAGCAAAGGACACTAGCCCGGAAGGGACAAACCCCATCTTAAATTTTTGAAATGTGAAAGTGAAATGAGGACAATTTAGAAATACTAGTCATATCCACCCATTGTGAATAAAGATTTGAGCATTTCATTCCCAAAAAGCCTTTTGTCAAGCCACTTGGTCGAGCTTGGGACGATCCATGACCTTTACTTTTGTAGAGAATTCGAGACTTGTCATGTCATATGCCACTAGCATCATAGGGATCATCATTCCACCACCATCCGATCGCTCTTGACGAAAGCATTTGGAAATTGAGGACAAAAGTAGTCTAGTTTAACACTATTTGGAGGTGATTTAGTGCCATCCTCTTAGACTTAGTAATTCGTTGAACTAGTATTTGTGAAGGATTACATGCTCTTAAATTTGTTCCTCTTTAGTGCCTCCGCCACTTGATGAGGGAGTGGCTATTCTTTTTGTAGATGCATCCATTATGTGTTTTTGTGTGCTTAATGTTTGGATGTGTCGCCATTTTGGCAAGACCCACCTTGCCTTGCAAGAAGGCATCCTACCTCATGGTTGTCTTGTTGTGAGTTGAAGGGGCGGAGTGAGACCCGCTAATTGTCTCATATAGGCTATATTATTAGGATAGGTTAGTATTGTTCCTAGTCTTTGTCACCTCTTTACTCGGGACGAGCAATGGTTCGGTTTGGGGATATTTGATGTGACCATAATTGGCGCATATTTAGCCCCCGAATTAGCCTTGTTTCCATGCTTTTTAGTGCTTATTTGGGTCATTTCTTATCTTTAGTTCTTTGTTTTGCATATTCTTTGAGATTTTGATCCCTTGGTAGGAAAGGAGTAAGAATCTTGCATTTTCATGGCAAAACAAGACTAAATTGATCGAATTCAATGACCAAGCATCAAGGAGAGACAAGATTAGAAGGCCTTTGTACATATCATTGTAGAAGAGCAATGTTGAGGAAAGATCCTTGAGTCCCCAAGGAAATCCCCAAGGAATTTATGAAGAAAAGGGAAGAAAAGAAGAAGTTACTATGCTGACTGACAATCCGAGCGGATTGTCAAAAATCCGCCCGTCCAGCCCTTGCACAATCCGAGCGTCCCATGCCTGAATCCGCTCGGATTCCCCCTCAAAAATCCGTCCGGATTCCTCAGAATCCGATCGGATTCCACCGCCCAAATCCGTCCGTCCCAACCTTATTCCGCCCGGATTTTTTCACAGCACGGATTGTCTTCTTCAAGCTACGAAAAGAGAAGCCCTTCTCTCGAAAAAATACCGGTCCTCCTTGCTCAACTTAAAAAGTGTAATTACTAGTTTAGCCCTTAGTTAACCCTAATGCATCCTCCCTAATTTTCACTATAAATACCCCATTAGGCTAATTAGAGGAGCATGTTCTTCTTATCAATAATTAGTGTAGTTAATATCAATCAAATCTCTCTTCAATATTGTAATCAAGTATTAATCAAGTTTTAATCCAAGTTTTAGTTCTTTAATCTCTCTTTTGTTCATCCTTTATTTTGGGTAATTGAAGATTATTTGGGTTATTATTGGGAGATTGACAACCTCTCAATCTAGCATTCAAGTACTTCTATTATTCTTGCTTTGTTATTGGAATCATTAGTAGGTATAATCTCTTAATCCCTTTTTAATTATTGTTAATTACTTTCATTTATTCATCATGTTTCATATTGTTGGTATAATTGACAACCTTGCTAGTATGATCAACATGATAATGAGTGAGTAGTCTCTTAGCTAGGGTTAATGGGTGATTAGGGGAAACCAACATGGGGAATGATTCATGCTTAAATTAATATGCTTTCATGTTTTATTTGCTTGCTTGTTTTGATCTCAACTCATGCACATGTTATATTTGATGAAATGCTAAGCCTATGAATCCTTGCATTTACTATCATCTCCTATCTTTTCAATGAGACTTGTAAGACATAACCCAACTCGAGTCTCATTAGACCATGCATGTTGTTGAGTAGGGAAGATTAAGTCGACTTGTAGGTGTTGTACAATCTAATCGATTCGGCTCCGGACCCAAACTTTCCTAGGATTGTAAGATATAACCCAACTCAATCCATCACAACAATAATTGCTTGCTTATAATTTGAGAACATGTTTGTATGATCATATCCCATGATTCCCCTATGATCCCATGACACCCTAGTGCCTTTAATCAATTGTTTACACCCCTTTTTATTCATCTTGCTTGTTTATTTTCATTGTTATTCTAGTTTAGTAACCTTCTACATCAACCCAATTTGTGACACCCCTTAGACACCGCTAGTTACAATAGAAATCTCATTTCAACTCCCGTCCCTTGGGATCCGACCTTTACTTGCCTCTTTACTAATTGTAGAGTTGC